>NC_081550.1:9466901-9524562 GCF_901000735.1 Corylus avellana
TTTAGTGTAATTAATGAGTAGTTTGCCAGGAAATCTCAGCACTCAAACCAAACTACCACAGTTTGGTTTGCCGCATGGAAGCCGAGTCCATCTTTCAATACAAATTAAATGCATATAATTTTGAACATTTCAAAAATAAATAGAGGAAAATTTTTTTAATAAAAATGTGTTCCTATAGATATACACGGTTTAAAATGAAAAGTATAAAGAAAAAAATAGCTTTCTAAAAAAATGGGCTATATGGCCGATTTTTTTTTTTTTTTTTTATATGACTTATATGGCCGATTATGAGTAGTTAATTAATGTAGTATGTTTTTAAATTCTAAATATTGTCTTTATATAGTTTTGGAAAGTAATAAATTCTGAGAAAATAATATCGTATATTAAATTTTTGAAATTAATGAAATCGCATATAAGGAAAATTATTGAAATATAATTAAATGTTCTTAATTAAGCTAATTTAATTACCAGTTCACTCTTAAAAAATCGGTTCTAAAATTATGCTTTAAAAAACTGGTTTAGCCTTTAAAAAACATTGGTTCACATCACATGCAATTTTAGACTACCTGTAAAGAATGATTTGGCTTATATATATATATATGATTACTCTGCTTTTTGACACGAAAACTTAAAACCGTGTTGAATGGGAAAGCCAGAAAACGTGACATTTCCTCCAACTTTCGTGGACATTTAAAAAAAAAAAAATGACTGGATGAACCCCAAAAGAAGCACATGTAAAAGTTCATTTTGTCATCAGTTAGATTTAGTTTCTGTAATTTAGAAATTGTGCAGAAAGGATTAGAAAATTTGAATAGAATTTTGTATTTTTGTGTGTCAAACTGTGTACAAAAAAGTTATATTTATAGTTAAAATAATGTCAGTTAAAATAGAAAATATAATTAAGTAATTAATGAATAATATTACAGAATAAAATCTACGTATACAAGAAAATATAAATCAGTCAAGCAAATACAAAAAATATAAAAATATATTTTAAATGTATTGTAAGACAGGTAATCAAGCTAGAATTGGGTTTTTTAGTACTGGAATTTGACAATTCATAATAAATACTAATAAAAAATATACAAATATTTCTCTCTCCTCTAATAAAAAAACTCACCCACTACGGAATCGTTGGCAATGAAGCATCTCTTTTCTGCAAAGAAAAGAAGCTTTCTTTGAGAAAAGCAGACCAACTACACAAAAGCAATGTGAACACAACTTTCTTTTTATTCTTAATTGAAACCTCCAACTTTCCTCATGTTGATCGCTTTTTTACTACGCGGAAAGCCTTGCATATATATAACAAACGGATATCCAGAGCCTTTTTGTTAAGAGAAACTGATGAAGCCTATTCTCGAAATCTGCAAATTACTAATATTCCATTATTAAACAATCTTCTAAGTCTCCAATCCATGGCGTCCACGAGTACTCAGATTGTCTCTTCATCTTCTTCTTCAACACCTCCACAGAGATATGATGTTTTCCTAAGTTTCTACGGGAAAGACACTCGCAACAGTTTTACGGATCATTTATATGCTGCTTTGATTCAGAAAGGCATTCGCGTGTTTAGAGATGATGAAAAGCTCGAGCGAGGAAAATATGTTTGTGAAGAGCTCTTAAAAGCAATACAAGAATCTATGTACGCTATTCTTGTTATCTCTCCAAACTATGCTTTCTCTAGATGGTGCCTCATTGAACTTTCCAAGATTGTCGAATGCATGAGAGGTACAGGCAGAATTTTGCCCATTTTCTATCATGTGGATCCATCTCACGTACGAAACCAGACAGGAACTTTTGCAGAAGCTTTTGGTAGGCATGAAAAAGAACCCAAGGTTGATATTCATATGATGCAAAAGTGGAGAGCTGCTTTGAGAGAAGTGGGCAATATCACCGGATGGCATCTACATGATAGGTAACATTAAAGTCTTTTCTAATTTTTTTAGTGTGAGCATAGATAATAAGTTGAAAATTTCTGCAAAATAATCAAATTTGTTTGAAATTAGTATCATCATCATAATTTGCTACACTAAAACTTGGCAAACTCTCCCATGGATTAACATGACAAATTTTATTTAATTTTCTCGTCAAACAGACTGACAGCAAACTTTCAGTTTGTTTGGACTTCGGGAAAATTTTAATTTTAGCCAACTCCAAAGAAACTTCTAGTCTTTTTTTTTTTTTTTTTTTTTTTTTTTTTTGCCTCACCAACAATTATTTGTGTATATTAATTGTAGTGACAGAAGCATCTTTCTTTTCCTTTTTTTGGGGGTCTAGCTAAATCATATATTGGCATCATCATCATCATAAAAACTCAGATTTTATAGAAAAAGTACCACAAGCAACGATGATATGAAGAAGTTTAAAAAATAAAAATGATTTAGATTCTTGATTTTTTATTACAATTTCAATATTTGATTACAATACACCCCTTAAATAGATAATATTTTAATATCAACTAAATATGAAATATACGGAAAATATTATATTCTAACAATGTGATGAAGCTAAAATTAACATAATAAAAAAATTTATCACACAAAAAAAAATTTAAAAAAAATTAAAAAAAAAAACATAAAAAACCGTAAGTAACATGGTCAAATTACGTACATCTTATGAATAAACAATATTTGGGGGAGTTGAAATCCATAAATATTGGATTAAAATGCTATTGCCATTTCTAATTAACCATCCACAACCATGACCATTACACCAAGTCTTTGTTCTTTTTAGCTCACAAATTTAAATTTCGTGCAGAATTATTGCTTCAATTAATAGAAGCTAGTAAATATATTTAATTGGTCTATTTGTGATATCTTTATCTTATAATTGTGAAGATAAAAGAAAAAAATGACTATAAAAAAGGGAATGCAAGAAGCATACAAATAATTAAAGGACGTAGTAAAATTAGGCACACTCTCAAACCATTGAAGTTTTATAGTCAAGTGATAAAACATGGTTTTTTATTAGACCGCATGATGAACAGAGCAAATCAAACCTTAATTATGGTGCTACATCATAAATTAAGAATTTTCATTTCTCTGCTGGATGCAGCCTAACATTTTAACTTATTCAGCATTTTTTTTTTCTCTATGGCTATAGTTGATCTATCTTTCTTACAGGCAGGAATCAATCGTTGTCAAAGAAATTAGTACAAGGATACTTTGTGGATTGACTTGTAACTTCTCAATTGTTTCCAATGGTTATGTTGGAATAGAATCCCGTGTGAAGGAAATTATGACCTTACTTAGCATAGGATTGGATGACGTTCGCTTTTTAGGGATTTGTGGGATGGGAGGAATTGGGAAGACAACTCTGTCAAAAGCCATTTATGAAAGAGTTTCTCATCAATTTGAAGCTAGTTGCTTTATTGTAGCTGGTATCAGAGAAGAAACTAGATCTCATAGTCTACTTGATCTACAAAAACAACTTATTTCTAAGATCCTAATGGAAAGAGAAATAAATATATGGAATGAGTATGAGGCAAGGATTGTGATAATGAACAGACTACGTACTAAAAAGGTTCTTCTTGTTCTTGACGATGTGGATGGAGAAAAACAACTAAAAGCATTAGCAGAGAGCCATGATTGGTTTGGTCAAGGGAGTAGAATCATTATAACAAGCAGAGATCATCATTTGCTAAACAGATTTGTGGATATTACATATGATGTTAAAGTGCTGAATGATGCTGAAGCTTTACAACTCTTTAGTTTGAAAGCCTTCAAGAAACCCCGTCTTGAAGAAAATTATGCGCAATTGTCTAAGGATATTGTGAATTACGCTCAAGGTCTTCCTTTAGCTCTTGAAGTTTTTGGTTCCCTCTTATTTGGTAAAACAATGGATGAATGGAAGAGTGCCAAGGATCTACTAAAAGAAAATCCCTATGCAGAAATTTTGGATAAACTTAAAATAAGTTACGATGGATTGGAGGATTTGCAGAAAAAATTGTTTTTAGATATTGCATGTTTCTTCAATGGAGCATATATACATGGCATCATATACAAACTAGAAAGTTTTGGTTACTATCCAGACTTCAATATGAGAGTTCTTGTGGACAAATCTCTTATAACTATGTTAGGGGGAAGATTGCAGATGCACGATTTGTTACAAAAAATGGGTCAAAAAATAGTTCGTTGTGACTCTACTGAGGAGCCTGGCGAACGCAGTAGATTGTGGTGTAACGAGGATGTCATTCATGTATTGAAAAATAGTACTGTAAGTGGATTAGTCTAAAACTAACATAGGGAATTATATTTTGATATTGATTCTTGTAAGTATTTGTCAAATATTTCCATCACACTAATTTCATTTGTCTTGGTTACTAGGGAACTGATGCGGTTAGAGGCATTGTCCTAAAATTGCCTCTACAGAAACAAGAGCGACTAAATGTTGAAGCATTCTCAAAGATGAAAAAATTGAAAATGCTTCAAATTAATGACGATAATCTTTTACCATGGCTTTGTGGAGCTCGTGATGATTTACACACTAATTTGGAATGGCATGGAGATCATTCGAATACCATGCTAAGCAATGAGTTATGCATTATGGAATGGTTGGGATATCCTTTTGAATCATTGCCGATCAATTTCCAATCAGACAATCTTGTTGAGCTCATAATGTGTGGCAGCTACATCAAGCAACTGTGGGTTGGAAGGAATGTAAGATTTTGGCTAATGCATATTTAATTTATTCTTATTCTTCTTAGTCCTTTAAATCTTCCTCATTTTATCTAACTATTTGTTGGTCTGTAACAGAGTTTTGAGAAATTGAGACACATTGACCTAAGAAATTCTGAAAACTTGATGGAGACACCAGATTTGAGTGGAGTCCCAAATCTTGAGAAACTAGAGCTTTTATGTTGTACAAATTTGTCCAAGGTCCACCCATCCATTGGATTTCTAAGACGGCTTAAATGGTTGGATCTACATGGTTGCAAAAATCTTATGAGACTTCCAGATGAGATCTACTCAGAAACTCTTGAAGATCTAAATCTTTCTGGTTGTTCAAGACTAAACAAAATTCCAGATAGTGTGGGTAACCTGACATCTTTGCGATATCTTTCTTTGGACGGGACTGCCATAAAAAAGTTACCACTATCATTTAAGAGGTTGTCGTCTCTTGAAAGTCTCAATATATCTAATTGCTCAAGACTAGAGAAAATCCCAAAGAACCTGTTGAGTGGCATGGAATGTCTAAAGGGACTTTATGTAGGTGGAAGTGCTACAAGGAAACTTGCGATAGGCAGTCGACCAGATCCCATTATAAGTCGTTTGCTCCCAAATTCTTTCTCAAGTTTAAGCTCTTTAAGAAAACTAGATTTGAGTTATCACAATCTATCAGATGGAGCAATTCCTAGTGATCTTAGTTGCTTATCCTCACTTTTTTGTTTAAATCTGTCTTGGAACAAATTTACAAGAATACCATACGATGCGTGGCAACTTTCCAAACTTGTAATCCTAAATCTGAGTTATTGCAACCTATTGGATGGAGGGATCCCCAATGATCTTAGTTGCTTATCCTCACTTTTTTTTTTAGAGCTAAGTGGGAACAAATTTATGAGAATACCAGATAGTGTGGCTCAACTTTCTAATCTTTTTGTACTTTACTTGAATGATTGTAGTTGGCTTCAAGTATTGCCGAAGCTTCCATTGGGATTAAGAGAGTTGAGTGTTACAAATTGTCCATCGCTGGAGTTGTTTTATAAGCAAATGGAAATGTGGAATTCAAATGAAAAATTAAGAAGCATTGATTGCTCTGTTGTACAAGCTTATATTGATTCCGATGGAAAACCCTTCAAGATCCTAAATCTGCATCCACGAAGTCCTTTATGGACTGAGAGCAATGACAAAGTGAGTCTATTTTTTAACACACTAAATTAATTAAGTTATATTGCTTTGTAATAGCTTTAATATCTTTCTCTTTTTTGTTTTTATTTTACAGAATAAATATTTTATTGTTATAGCATGCGGCCCTACATTGCTGGGATCAGGAATCCCAGAGTGGTTCGACGATAAAAGCACTAATTCGTTTGGAAGGATTCAAATGCTTTCAGATTTGGGCTCAGATAGGTACTGGAAGGGGTTTGCTCTTTTTATTGTTTATGAATTTCATGAGCCTCACACATATCCAAGAAGGAGAAGAAAAGTCAAGGTGGATGAGCATGGGAATTCGAATTCTACAACATTTGATGGCAGTAATAGTAATTTTCCCAACTTTGTTTGTCAATTTCAAGTCAGTGGAGTTGATGTTACAAAACCGTTAGTCCTTTGTGCCCCTGGAGTCCCTTCTGTTGGGCCAAACGGATTTTGGGTGTATATACCATATATGTGGTTCATCCGGAGAAGTGTGGTCATGAGTAGATTTTTGGGTGGAAGGAGATCCCTTGAGGCTTCAATTACAACAGGCAGCCTGAATGTTGAGCTAAAGGAGTGTGGGGCGCGTTTAGTACGTGATGAGAATGATGTTTCCACGTTGTACGAACTTCTCAACACCATTTCTCCAGGTGCATTGTGTTTGTACAAAAAAACTAGGCAAACTCTCGAAGTCAAGGGCCCTATTATTATTAAATCTAATGCTGTAGCATCTGGATCAATTGGTTCGGTTAATTGTCAGCATCTCTTGAAGAAAAAAGCAAAAGGTATGAAATTCGCCTCATACGAAACAGCTTAACGGGCATTAAGAGAAAACAAAAAACGTTCACATTTCCATCCCAGAGGATTAGAGGCGAACCGACAAAGAAAAGGAGAAGAAAAGCGCACGAACAGAGGCACCTCAATCCGCAGCTCTACAACTTGGACACTGTACACAAAAGTTCCAGTGGTGCGTTTCTAATTTTACCCATTCTCTATCTCGTTTATTTGATTTTAGGCTTATTTTTTATATTTGATGATTTTGTTCTTGTTTTGGTGTTGATGGTGATATGGGTTTGTGTCTCTATTTTTCCTCTTTGTTCCTTCGTTTCTTTCTGTTTGGTTGCTCACAAAGTTTCTAGGAATTCAAACTAATTCAAGTTTTTCCTCTTTAGCAATAGTACCTGGTGTTTGATAAAATGTCTTTATGGCGGTGTTACGGCACTCTTTGCTGGGTCTTTAGATGCCATTCCTCGGTTGCTTAAGCGGCTTCCTGAAATCTTGTTGCCAAAAACCCCTGTCAAGCTTCTTTAAGACTTTTGCATTCAAATTAAAGCTGAAATTGGGGAGATCCATCCTTCCAATCACACATCTACCTCCAGTGGATGGTCAAGGAGTCATCCAACCTGAGCCAGAAGAAATCTTGAACAGACGCTCAAGAAAGATCCACAACTGAGCAGTAGTGGAGCTTGCTTATAGTGCGTTGGCAGGGTCAACTGCCAGAAGAATCAACAACACTTATCCACACCTTGTGGGCAACGTGTTTTGACCATGGGAGGTATTTGTTACAAGGCTGAAGGAGAGAAGAAGAAAGAATAAAATTGTGTAGAAGCAGAAGTGGAAGAAAGTGGCACTGAGCTGAAAAGCATGGACACGTGGCTTTATTGTAGTGAAAGAAGGTTTTTTTGTTAGTCAGTTGAGGAACTGACGCGTGGATTCCAGCTAGGTGTAACTGAAGCAACTTGCATTCAGTTAGAAGATCAAACACGTGTGGAAATATAAACTGTTTAGTTTTTTTTTTTTTTTGGGGTATAAACTGTTTAGTTAGTTGCAACTTGTTTGGGTTTTAATACTATGTACAGCAGGTGGGTCCAGTGGTATAAAAGCCCACTTCTGTTTTCATTTCCAGCATTCCAACAAGAGTTTTTTAATAAACTCTAGCTGAGCAATTTAGCAATCCGTTTCGCTAGTGTTTCAGTTGTAGAAGAAGTGTTTACAAACTTAGCTTGAATTCCAGATTCTATACCAATTTTCTCATCATTTTCCACTCTTCCAAATAGTTTTTACTCTTTAAACCTTTGAGAAGTAAACCGTGTGTTGCACTCTTTTACTTCTACATTAACAATCATTATTGTAACTTTTCTCACTTGAGTTCTTGTAATTCATGTCTCTTGAACTCTTATAACCATTGTTTCTTGCAACCAGTATCTCTTGAGCTTTTGTAACTCGTCTTAATAACCATCAAATTATCAAATCCGTCTAACTGTGCCAATCGCCACCAAATTTGTTTGGCAACCCCACAGTGAACACCAGATCCGTATGGTGGCCCCATAATCATCGACAAAATTGTTTGATTGCTTGTCACCACTAAATCCATCTAGCAACCCCTCGATCATCAGTAAATCACTACCACGATGGCTACTTTGAGGCAACTACCACCCACGGACAACCTGCAACAACTTTTTTTTTTCTTTGTTTTTCAAAAATATTTCTCTAAACTTTACTAAACAATTTCTCTTGTAAACCCCACATACAACACTCTTTTATAGGGGACCTCCCCCACAAACAATTCTCAATACTTAATTTTTTCAAAACCAAAAACACTTTTCAATTTTCATTTTTTTTCTACTCTTTTTTTTAGTGGTTTTTTTTTTTTTTTTTTCAACTTAGGTATATAATTATTTTTCACATTATCTCTATCATTAATTTAACAGAAAAGTGAAGAGAGGCCTTGAATTGAAGGTATCTGAAATTCAACATCAAAGTAGGCAAAACATGAGCATTTGATATAGTCTTTCCTAATGTCAACTTAGGTAAAGACTGCTACATATTAACAAAACTATCCCATCACTTTTAAGTGAACCAATCAAGGTGCCATTACAAGCCATTCTGTTGAATATACTAAGGAAAATTTATCTGCACCAAATTTTGGTTGATACAAAAAAAAAAAAAAAAAAAAAAAAAAAAAGACCGTAAGCAGCTTTTTAGGGCAAAACTATGTAGACTATTTTCCCTGCAAGTCACAGAAAATTTACTTTTCAGGAAATAAATCCTGGATATCGACAATATCAGCAAGGACTCCAGCTGCTGTAGTATCATTGCCAGCACCAGCACCTTGAATAACCAGTGGCTGGTTATTATAACATCTGCTGTAAATCTCTAACTGCATTTGCATCAAATGAAAAATTGTTCACTTTCATATTTTATTGTTTAACACGAATAACCGCTAACCAGGACCATACATATAACTAAAAAGAACTTCAGAATGAAGTGAATAAAATGTAAAAGTGCAATAGATTTGCTCTTTCAACAAGAAAATCCTGGATGTAGATGCAAAATGTTCTGATATGTGATGATGTATTTTCAAAATTATTATTGCAGTTGCATTCTAAGTGAAATATGAAAAACTTCTTCTCCAGGAAACTTATGGTTGTAGAAGAAAAGAAAAAAAAAAACACTGAAAGAATGATACAGAACAAAAGGCACCCAAAAAATAAATAAAAGGACAGTCTCCATATGCTATATTGTTCTCAAAGGAATTCTGATTTTTTATCAAAGCAATATTTATTGTTTTGACTAGGGAGGCAAAGTTGCATAGTTATCTCCTCTTTATTCTTACTACTCTTCTTTTTCTTCTTCTGTCTCCAATTCTCTACACTACCATGGCTGGCTGTTGCCATCTCTACAGAGTTGCACGTTAAAACATGCCCTACAACCATATTCTAGAAAGTTCCATCGCTTAAAACCTATTTACAGCAATCCCACTACCTTATCCTAGCAAGACAGCCCCTAATTCTTCCTCTCCATCTACCAAAACAGTTCTCCCAAAAAGTTCCTAAGATATCCTTCAATCTCTTTCTTCAAGGCTTTAAGCTGCTTAACGAATTCTATGCTAGTATAATAGGACACGGTTTTACTTTATCATATTGAAAGGACATCCATCAAGTTGTTGCCTACAGATCCTCTCTCCTAAACTATGTTCAGAAATTTAAATGGATCTGACATCCTGGAAATATCCTAAAAATCTAATAAGCATCACCAGCCAATGGTTTGAGGAGAGCTATTATAATAATACTCTGAATCCTACCTGCCCAATCTAAAGTGATTATAAACTTCAACAACCGCCAGAAGGATTTGGACATGCTGAATAATTGACGCGTTTGGCCTATCATTACATTAGAGGAAGATCAGAAGATCCATCAAGGCATTCACATACACGAAAAAAGAGAAACTTCATTCATGAAACCGTCATCCACCCCAGTATCTCATTTAAAACTCTTCAAACAAGTTCTTGGTAAATGGGTTACATTGTCTAAGTTTTGGTTTGTGAGTTCTAAGGCTAATAAGCTCACATATAAAGTTTTTGCCTCCTATTACATAATGAAATTTACCTGCATTAGTTCACCAGTAAAAGATAAGACTATGGGGGAAAAAAAAAACAGAAGACTTACCACATTGTCACTTCCTCTAAGCCTTCCCAACGGAGAATCCTTAGGAAGCTCTTGAATGCCAACTTCACACCTATCAAAACAAAAGTAAGTAAATATAAAGGGAGTCGTCACAATTGAGCCAATGCAAATAGATTCTCACAAATTAGATAACAATTCCAACAAATTTGATTACAAAGACATGCACAGGCAAGAGGACGTGCTTACACAAAAAAGGTTAAGAGCATATATTCATCAATTCTTCTACTTTTAGAGAGAAAAAAGCTAAAATACACTAATAGCCCCCCAACTTTAGGTCAATTGCAATGAAACCCGTGATCTTTACATGCTATTGTTAAAAAAAATTATAAAAAAGGAAGGAAATAAATTGAAAAACAAAAAGAGAAAAAGAAAAAGAAAAAGTGGGTCAAGGAAATTGCTTTTGCTCATCTTGCTTACCAACAGACAGAAAAATGATTCTTTTATGTTGCTAATTCTATAACCAGACCACTGAAATCCCACCAAAACCATCAAATCTGACAAATTAGCAAAACAAGACGAGGGCCACCAATCTCCCAACCTCAGCCACACCTTCCTCCCTCATTGCTACGCAGACCTATATCTCCATGGATCCCATTAAGGCTTGCAGTGAAAACCCTCACACCCAAAACGCTTGGACCTAAGACCTGAAACCCACACTTGATGTCTGATTTGTCAGGAGATGGTAAGGCAGAATCTGGAGGCAAATATCAACAAAGTATTGACCAGGTCTTGGGGGGGATGGACATGACAGGGATTTGGGCAGCCGTGAAAGACGAAGATGCAGGGGATTTGAGGTCTTTCTATGACATTGGAACAGCCGTTTGAAACAATTTGACTTGGAATTGATCGAGTCCTGTTGTAAGGTTTCCTGTAGGTTTGCACAGGAAGAAAATAGAGAAAGAGGGCTTACACTCATACATAGGTCTCACCTTATATATATATATATATATATATATGTATCTGTCACCAACATAGTCTTTTAATCTTAGCAAACTCTTCTAACATGTGCATTTGAGAAATCGGTTGAAATTTTTTTAGCAATTTGTACAATTTCTTTATTTTTTTCAAGGGATTTTAGGATCATAAAATTGGTTGTCTGCAAAATCGGAGGATTTTAAGTTGATTTTCTTTGTGGCTGATTCATTGTGTTCTTCACATTTTTCTTCGTTCTTTGATTTGTTGGTTGGCTTACCTATCTACAGGCTAGGCTTGTTGCGGCCAGCTTGTACCATGGTGGAATTGGCGGGGAAGAAGGCAAACTTGTCTGTCATGGACAACAATAAAAGAGCCTGTGTGAAAGCTTTGTTCTTTGTTTTTAACTAAAATTTTTTATCTTTTCTTTGTCCAATCATATGTTAAAAGACCACATGAATGATGCATGAATTTCTGGAACCTTTGATTTCAAACTACAAAGGTTTAAGTGCCATTGAACAAAAGTTGAAGGGCATTGCATTTTAACCAAGAAAAAAGTCACATCTAATCTGTACTTTCCTGCAGAGATTGAGAGGCCTCATGAGGCATGACTCAACAAAAAAAGTTCCAGAATAGCTACTACCACCTGTAATTTTACACATCAAATACCGCTGTTTTTTTCCCATGACAACCCTGCGTCAACTTCACTCATTCCTCCTACTTACCAAGAAAAAACTTCACCCATTCCTCCTCCTTAGACCACTACCCAAGGAAATTCAAACTTACAAAAAATGTCCTTGTTCTTTCCATCATGGTGCCTTTCTAACTACAAGAAAATGCAATACAGAAGTTTCCTCCTATTGTCGTTATCTAATGTTCCTAAAGTTCTGAAGTCCAACTGCCTTTTCTTTGTTCCTTCGATGAAAAATTTGAACCATTTTGTTACTTTACGGTAGTTACTCAATGAACCTTTAAACTTTAATTTAGCAAAGATTGTCCATATCCTTTGTAAAGTAAATTACTCTCAGAATATATTCTACCTACTAAACTTCTGGACACAAGTAAAGATGGATAGAAAAATTACCTTGACCCCTCAATCACACAGACATAACGTAGCACATTGCCATTTAGAGAAGCCTTATTCACTCTCTCTTGGATATTTTTATCAAGCAGTAACACCCCACAATCCAGGAATTCTTCAACAGACATTACATTGGTTCCCATTTCTTCAGGAAACAAGCTCTCGATCTAAAAACATATATGACCATATTGAAAAAAACAAATGTTATATATTAGTAGGCATCAATCATGTTTATAATTCAAAGATTTTTTAATTTACAAGAATGTCAAGACAAGAGTATAGCATTAACCCTATTACCTTGATGCTATCCAAGTTAATCCGCCAACCAAGAAGCCGAGCAAGGATCAAAGCCTGCATTTTAAAAGAAACAGTCAAAAGTATCTGGTATGAATTATGCTTCTATAATTCAGAAACCACGTCATGTTCATTTTCATCACTGAAAAATCTGCTTTGTGGATGATATCTATACGACTGTTATATGACTTACATTGCTTTAAATCAATCATATTATGGCCGATTGTACATAAAAACACTAATTAAGAATAGATACAAAATAATTTATAAATCACTGATAATGTCACGCAATTGTGGACATATTGATTCACATACTACACACACAAAACAGGACAACTTGGGAGGTTTCAAATGCTAAAGCACAACCGCAAAGCATAATGATAACTTAATCTTGTTTTTGTTTATTCTTTTTCATCATCAGAGAGATTCTTCCAACCATGATTGTTTCGATTGAAACATTATCTAATATGGTAAAAGTCTAAAAATTAAAATGAAACTACAAAATCATCTTGGAAACATGCATTATGCACTCTCAGCCATGTTCAAGGTCTATCTAAGAGGCAGAACACTTTTAATGTTAATCACATCAAAGAAAGAAGCCCAGAGATTTTAAAATAAGTAGAAAAATAAAACAATCATATGGGCCACAAATGTAATCAACCATGTCCAAACCTTTCTTGCAACATCCATCCCACTGAGGTCATCGCGCGGATCTGCAACAAGGATATCAAGTCAAAGATAATCATAGTTAATTTTCAAGACCTAACCTTTTATTGCAAAGCACCAACTTCAGGAGACAAAGAACTTTTACAAGACTCATGAAATAACAAGATGAAACGTAGTAATTCAATAAGTGGATTTCATACAGGTACCTGCATGCATGTGGATTTCATGGGTTTTGTTAAATTTCAATTACTTCAAATAACCAAATAGAACTCTCAAGTACATACAAAATTGAAACCCTCACTTCCTCCATAGAGTACCAAAACTTCTAAATGAGGAACTCGATATCGATTCTTATCATGGAAATCTCATGCATCAAGAACACACATACACCTGAACAATTCAATACTACAGCCCAAAACATTTCATAAATAGAATTAAGGCCAGAAACAGTCAGAAGCCAATACTTAAGGCCTCATAACTGAAACCACTTCTTACATTCAGAATTAAATTGCTTTTCCAGTATTTCATTAACATTAAAATGATAGTTCAAGAGAAAGATAACCCATATAAAATATGGACACAATTTAGACACCCTACATATTTAGGAAAACCCAAGAACAGACCAAGTCCTAAATAGGTAGTGGAAAAAGGAATGCCAATTGAAATGGATTTAAAATGTTAACGGAACTAGAAATTAACCATTCATTTGAAATTTCAAAAGTTTTAGGTATATAACTAAAGCATAAATATTTTCCACATAATTCACTTTGCCACAGAAACTTTATTTTGAGCTCGTGAAAAGAAAAATAGTAATCTTCTGAGATGCAGATCAGATTTATGCAATTATAATCCATTTCAGCTTGCATATTTGGCTCAGAGTGACAAAATATAGGTGGACAAAATTCTATTATATTTCTCCTGAATCGATGGGTAATGTCAAAATATACAACCATAAAAAAATATGAAAAAAAAAAAAATAGAGAGAGAGAAGAAAATGAAGAACTAATGGAGCAAGAAAATGTAATTAAACTACAACTTCAAATCTCACAAACAAGTGGGATGATGAGATTACCTATATACAAATGTCCATTAAAGATAGAAGAATGCTACACTTACTCCCATTTCTTTACACAATTTTTCCACACCCATAGGTGGCTTTTAAAACTACCATTAGATCAAAAATCAAATAAAGATCCATCTCATATCCAATGGTGGTTTTAAAAGCTACCTATGGGTGTGAAAAAATTGTGTAAAAAAAATGGAATAAAGTATAGCATTATTCTTAAAGATAACGTGCATAACTTTCATTGACAGAAATACTTGGACCGCATTTGGAGCTAAAATAATCAATCTCTGACATTTGACACGACTATTGGATTGGAAATAAATAGTTCCTACAGATTATGATAGATGTATCAATAGCATGGGGGAGCTATTATTATATACAATCAGTGGGGGATTACATTGGTTCCCTTTCAGCTGCCTAAAGACTGTAATTGGTCACATTGAGGTCATCACAATGGATAAAATTATTACAAAATATCCATTAAAGATAATGTGCATAACCTTCATTAACATAAACACTTAGGCCGCATTTGGCTCACTGTATTTAGGGCTGGATTGGATAAAATTGACCATATCCAATGTTTAGCACGACCATTGGTTTGGATACAAATAATTTGTTCAGATCTTTTAATCCTCCATATTGCGTATATAGCAATACCATGGGGTACGTAACATTATTATATATGGGCAGTGGGGATTACATGGGTTCCTTGTCAGCTGCCCAGGACTCAAGCTTATGCCTAACCACCATCTTTTTCAATAATTCAATCCAATCCTAGTGTGTTCCAAATGCAGAATGGAATATCTTTAGGTCCAATTCAATCCAATCCTCTTTATACAGTTATCAAGCGCGCCTTGGTGTAGAGAATGCATTATAAATGATAATACAAAGTGCCAATATTTTGAAAAGAAACTAATAATATATATATTGGATGTGAATATTAAGACAAACAAAACAACAAAGAAAAACCAAGCACATCCAAAATTAAAATTAAAACATTTGGTTAGTAGAAACTATCAGTGAACATATTTATTCATAGATTGCATACTCCGAATAGGCCATAAAATTCATAGACCATGAATGTGATTTACAGCAAAGCCAAAATTATCATATGAACCTGGTTCAGTGAATCCCAGGCTTTTAGCAGCTTTAACAACTTGGCTCAATGGCTTTCCATCTTCTAACTCACTCATTACATACCCCAATGTACCTATAACAATATGAGAGATAAGAACCATTATTTGCTTACATATGATCTGCTTTATACAACAGCAAGGAATCCTCCGAGAGACATTATTATGTAAGACTGTAAACATAAAATTAAAGCCTTAAAAGATTTGTACCACTCAAACTCCCAACAATGCGATGCACACAATCTCCAGATGCAAGTATACGATTTATGGCTGCTATGACCGGAAGACCAGCACCAACCTAGTAAGAAATTTGAAATCAACTCAAAGGGCAATGCTTTAGCCACTTAACTTCGATATGTCTATATGCTAAATATGATAAATCGGAATGTGACCATGCCACATGCTTAGCAAGATCAATAAGGAAGCCATTCATAATAGATCAAACACCCGACACTACAACATCAATCACAAAAAGTCCCACTTCATAACTAGCATGGACATTGAGCATGTCTGATGAATCAAGTGTGTTTCCATCGTACTGAAGAATAAAAAATAAAAAACCAAGTACCACCATTCTACCAAAAAGTAGTATAATGGAACTGATAGTATTTATATACCTACTTAAAGTATGGGTCATTAAAAATTAGAAAAAGGGAATAACTAAAGTTCATTAGCAAAGCTCAAACACTCAATGGTGATCTCACGCTTTACGCTTTACTCCCGGTGTACTTTGGGGCGCCTTTACGCTTTCAATAAGACTGGCTATTAATTATCAAAAAAAAAGCTCCAAGCACAAATCAAGAACAGGGGGAAAAGCATGTTAAGATGCAAAGTATAGAGGCGCTCACCTTTAAGAGGTCCATATATAAATGTGAATTCTCCTCATTGACCTCATGCAAGGGTTTGGTGATAATCCACCGTCACCCTCCCTGGTTTGAAAAATTCTAGTGATCTACCCACCCAATGTTCTTTTAACAGCACTAACAGTTGTGGAAAAGCATTAGCAGTGCTTGCAAGAGATTTTCGGGCTATGTTAAGTTCATGGTAGGGGATGGTAAGAGTGTAATTTCAGAATGAGATATGGTATAGAAAGATGGCTGAACAATTTATTTATTTATTTTTGGCTCACTTTATTTTTAATAAGTAATTTAATCTTATTAAAGCTCATAGGGGCGCAACCCAAATACACAATAAGTATACAAGAAAAACATTAGGGAGAATAAAAGGAACAAGAATTCAAAAATTCTACAAAGTTAGCAAAGCACAAACTATTGATAGAAACCATCCACCCGTAAAGAGTTTTGAACAATAAATCTTTTAATTCTGTTGAAGAAGGAAATTTATGATATGCGTTTATTTCCTATTATGAGTTGATTTGGTTATACCTGATTTCATTCCTATTAATGTAATATGCAATAAGCGCATTTCCATAATAGGTAGTAGAATTTTCTATTTAAACTTGTGTAAGTGTACGAAGCAACACAGTGTGGAATAAGACAATATTCCTCTTCTTCTTTCTCTAACCCTTTCGTCTTTCTCTTTCAACTATTTGCCATCTTTCTCTTTCAAATAGGTATCAGAGCACTTGTGGTTGGTTTTCATTGTTTTTGTTTCACGCTTGTGTCGCCCAAATAGGCACACTCACGTTGGGTCTGCACTGATTGCCATAGAAGACCCACATTCGAGACTCTTTAGGAAAGCCTGAAGCATTTTGGGTGAGTTTGTGCCACCAACATCACCAGCAAACCTATGCCGATCGAATTTTCTCATTCTTGATCAAACATATCCCAAATGATCATTGCTTATCTTATGAGCAACTTTATTTTTTATTTTTTTCAATGGAAATCACGGAGATCAACGACTGAAAATATATTTTTGCAAAGACATATTTCCCTTTCCAAGAGAGCTTTGGTCATCATAGATTGGCCACGTTTATGTTGACAACAAGAAAGTTAAGAGAGCTTGGATCGTGTGGTTTAGATGGGTGAGACAGAGCTTTTACAATTATCTTCATCTTTATAAATCTATCTCACAAGTGTTCAGTTCAATGCATATGATCATCTCCATAGCCATAGCCATAGCCATATCCAAATTATCTTCTTATCTTTTTCTTCCCTAACAAGACTAACACAAGGGCTAAAGTTAAGCTAAATGCAGCCCATTGGTGGACAACTTAGGGTGATGGTCCCATGTTGTCTGGGGTAGGGGGCACAAGGTTAGGGTCCAGATAATGAATACTTTTGATAGGGTAAATATATAGCCGAGATCATGGGTTGTTGGGTCAGTGTCTTAACAAAAAGGCTTGATAGGATCAATCTTGGGGCTTTCTTCTTTGAGTTGCGATAAGTTCAATATTCTAGCTTATAATAATATGAAACGATCCGAACCAAGCCAAAATTTGTTTTTATTCTTGATTGAATGCCAATATCATCAATATACCATGCATGCTGAAAACATAGCTAGGGCTACAGACGGGACTGATGGGAAAACCATGGCCACGGAAGGTAACTTCAGAGAACTCCGACATAGCTGGGGACAACCTGGCACCAATAAAATGCTCGCTTGAGAAATGAATACACCATGGAATGTTAAACCAACTAATCAGTCTAGCCAGTTCATCCCATCGCAATTGTCTATCACTATCAACATTAGGACCATAAACAATGGCAAAAGCCCACTCAAAGTTAAATTTGACATTTCTAAAGGAACAAACCACAGAGAAAGCTCCCACACACTCCTTAATTTTTTCCACCAGCCGCCTATCCCACATTAACAGGATCCTACCAAAAGCCCCTTCAAAAGCCAAGTAACACCAATCCACATTAATACAACCCCATAAACTGCACACAACAACCCTAGACACAAACTCTAGTTTAGTCCTTTTTCTTTTTTACTCTTTATATTTGGACAGCTACATTTGTAGCTCCATGGGTACTTAGTTTTCAAGATTTTTCTACTTCTTTTTTATCCTTCTAATTAGGTGTTTCTCCTGTATACTCCATGTGTATGAGTAGCGTTTTTTGCATTTTAATGATATTTCGATTATATATATATATATATATATATATATATATATATATATATGAGCATTAAACTACTTCTGCTACTAAATGAATCCATACAAATTTAAGCTTTATTCCCAGCAAAATTTTAATTCCTTGTGGCGAAATAACACATGTCAACTCTCTATTACACATACAAAATAAAAGGATACAATAAAAAAATAAAAAGAGAGGAAGAAAGCTCCTTGTTGCATCATGAAAAAAACGGCTTACAGTTGACTCATGCCGAATGTGACGTGCGTGTGAGACTAGTTTGTCGTAATCCTCCTGTAGGCCAAAGAGTACAACATCCTTTTCAGATACTTCACATGTTACTGTGTATCTCGGATACAAATTTATATTGCATGAACGGTGAATAAGGCATAAGATGAATGAGGAGAAAGAAACAAGGAGAAGTACTCAACATCAAATGCAAATAATAATATTCAAAAGTTATTGTTTCAATCCACCTACTAGATTTTATTACCATCGTAGAAGTAAGAGGCTTTTTATTTGCCAGGACAATGCAACAGCCCAAGTCAACCACTCGTTTTAATATTCCAATTGTCTCCGAACTTGCAGAGCAATCTACCAAGGCCAAACCTGTTACAAATATATTCGTGGCTGAAAATGAACATTTGGCGACATAATCCAATTTCCACAATGAAGCATAATAAAAGCCTGAAAATAGCCACATACCCATTGATTTACCCAGATGGGCTGCAATGTCTATAACTTTTCTTGTTGAATCTGAATTGGTGAGTACTTGAAGTTCACCTTTAGCAAAGAAATGACAAAAACAAGCATAAGAAAAATGGAAAATTGTAAAATCCATCCTCACCATTTCAACAAGAATATAGAATCGAATTACCGGAACTACAAAGGGTCTGCAGAGAAGAACCGCTCAACTTGGCTCGGCAAACTTCCAATAGAAACATATCATCCAACTCCATAGAAAACACATCCGACACAACAATCAACGACTTACTATCACATACTCCCACAACTCTCAAGTAAACTCCCTGCCAATCAACCATAGTATATTAAAGCAATCAAATAATGATGGGTCCAAAGCAATCTAATAGCAATACATGCATTCACACAATATAGGAAAAAATACAAAATTTAAAAAGAAAATGCAATAATAGACTGTGATTTTTTTTTTTTTTTTTTTCCCTCTAAGAAGCCTTAAAATGGACTCAGTTCTGAATGCAGAAAAGAATCAGGACACCAAAGAAGTGGGTTTTGCAAAATATAGACCAGTTTGGCGTGGAGAGATCGGCAGGAGACAATGTGCTGGAGGAGCTGCCGCCCAACGCCACCACAACCCATCAGAAGCAGAGGAATAGTCTTCATTTTGTTTTCCTCTGATTTCTCCTTTTCCACTTGTTCCGTGGGTTTTGCGGGGTTTTGGGGATATGGGAGCCTTTATATTACCAACAGCCAACAGGAGTTGGAAAATAACATTTTTTATGAAAAACCAAGAGCAACCCCTTGGGGTTTTTTTTTTGTCAAATTTGTAAGGATTTGTTTGTCTTATTGAAAAAAAAAAAAAAAAAATTGGGTCTTTTTTTTTTTTTTTTTTTATCATGTTCACACAAGAAAAGGGGGAGGAAAATTCGAACTAGTAACCTCCGTTTTATTATGCTTTAATTTTGTCCTATTGTTTGTCTTGGAGGAGGGAGATATTGGCATTTTTTTTTTAAGTTTAGGAAAAACATTTACAGAATTCATAGTTTAGGGTAGGGGTGTACAACTAGTAACCACAACCGCAACCGGTTTAAGCAGTTATTCATCTATAAATAACTGTAACACCTAGGGTGAATGGCGGTTAACTACAATCGGCAGTTATTGAAGGCCGGTTATTAATCGGTGACCATTTTTTATAAATAGTTTAAAAGCCCAGTTTCTTTCAATTTTTTTTACACATACCGATTTGGTTTGGGTCCATCACCAAGCCCACTAGCAACTAACCTCTATAATTATATACCAATCACTTAGTGCACTCATTAAACTAACATATAACACACAATATAATGATCATAGGTTGTAGTGTTGCTATGAGAATATATGGTACATGATTCACGCACTAACACACAGTTATGCTATTATCAACATAATATCAAGACATTATACCAATGCAATGGATGGGCTTATATGAAGATATGTTTTCTTGCTCTCTACAGTTCAATTAATGTAATGGCCTTTGACACCCTTAAAGAACAAGGATTCCAATCATTCGGTACCTTAGAAAAGTGGTATAGAGTGATTTCTAAATTCATTATTATCTATCTATAACAATTTTGTTTGTACACCTATATTGTATAATGATAAGTGTTATATTATACAGTGAAGAAAGAAGAAGAAAAAAAATAAAAAAATAAAAAATAAAAAAACTATACAATTTTAGGTTTTAAGTATTATCATATTTAATATATATTATATATATAATAAAACGATTACCAGTTACCTGGTTATTAACCGGGTTCCTGAATCCCTATAATCAGTAACTACAACCGCCATAGGCGGTTATAGGCGGTTGTGGTTATCCAATTATACAAACTTTTGGTATAACCCACCCTTGAAAACCGACTTACAAGGAAAGAGTGTTCAAGAGCTTATATATATATGGTTAAGATTAGACTTAACCCATGTGGGACAGTAGGATCGTAACATACCACCACACTCCGCAACCGACATCCACGGCTACCCACTCTATCGACACTGACCCGATGGTGACACTTTCTCTTTTGGCGGCTCTACTCATCTATCAGTATTCAATGACTTAAAATACTATGCTCATACATAGTACCAAGACATTTTAATTCGGTTTATATGTCACCTCCTCCGTGACTCGACCACAAAGCCACAACTCATTCGATCCCATACTCGACGAATTAGGTTTGATTCCATACTAGACGTGGTAGCTAGCTTTGATACCAAATGATACAAACCTTGGATAGAGCTCATCCTTGAAAACAGGCTTACAAGAGAAGGGTGTCCAAGATCTTATATACACATGATTAAGATTAAACTTAACTCATGTAGGACACTAGGATCGTAACATCCGATTGCGATTATTTGTGGTTATTCGGTTATACTGTGATGTGGTTAGCGGTTATTAGTGGTTAATAACTTCCCCACTTGAACACCATAGTTTATGAGGCCGTTGACAAAAGGATGGTAGTTTGAAGGATGCCCTAAAACCTTAAAACCCAAAAACAACCAATTGGGAAAACAAACATTTTTATTAAACACTTTTATAATGCAATTGTTCCTTGCAATTATTTAAAAAACCCTTTTTATTTAAGAAACAAACAAAAATTCTATTTTTAGCTTTTAGTCCAACGTTTGATGGGGGACCACCAAAAGTTCGACCTTAACCCTAGTACAAACATTCGAGGCTAGACCACATCGAACATTCGACTTGCAACCCTATAACCGTTGGGTAATAGTACACCGAACGTTCAATGATCTCCACCTTGTCCAACATAAAACCCACCCCACCCCTATAAATACCCCCACTTCCGCCCTTCAGCCTCCATTCATCACTCTCAACCCCACATCAACCCTAAACCTAAAAAGAGAGAGGTCTATTAAGATAAAATGAAGAGATTTTGAAGTGAGTTACCATCTTCAAAGTAAACTCCTATGAGCCAAGTTTTTCTTTCATATTATTATGTGATTTTCATGCCATTATAAGTTATATAATTATCCTTCTTAGAGAATAAAGGTTTCAAATGTTTTAAACACAATTTATTTTCTTGCATTTTTGTGTGATTATGGCTTATTATGTCTTATTGTACCCATTAGGAGCCTATGATGAGATTTTTACATGATAGGTTTGAACATAGGAGCCTTGCATGTACCTTAGCATTCTGGCGAACGTTCTCTCCACTCTGACCGAACGTTCGACATTGAGTCCAAACATTCAATCATAGGCCCAAAAGTACAACTAGTGTCCAGAATATGTGAAATTAGGGTTTTGTGATCTTATAGCTGGTTTACTTCTCGGTTACAACCCTGAGTGTTTGCAATAGGTTTTGCAAGTAACAATAAACTATGTTTCTTTATAGCATGAACTCGAGATGTCTGGGGATTTGATCAAGCGTACGAGGTAAATAAATACTTACGACTGCTTTCCAAAAAAATGTGTGATATGTAAGCTCACTGAGCACGCACAGGGGTGGAGGGAGGGGGATGCCCCCCCCTCAACTCCTAAAAATTCTCTTTACCTTGGTAAAAAATTTCCTTATGGTGTGTTTCATTAACAAGGGAAGCTAAAAGCAAAGGCAAAAAGAAAAGAATAAAATAAAAAATAAAATAAAAAAATAAAATAAAAAATAAAAAAGAGAAAAAGAAAAAGAAAGAGGCACATGCGTACAGCCTGTACTGTACAACTGTGCAACCAGGTTGTCCAGCCTTTCATGATGTGATTTCTAACCTTCAACCACACGTTTTGCTTCTATCAAAACGTTTTGTTTCTACTTTCTATCAAAACCTTCTGAGCCACATTTTGTTTCTAACCTTCTGACCAAGCTGGAGTTTTGTTTTATTTTAAGAAATTGACCCACTTCACGCTTTTCACTTTCTAATCCAAAAAGACAAGTGAACAATTGTCCAATCTCCTAGATTTTCTTCTTAAGGGCTTGGCGATTTTGCATTTTTTCTTGCACTTTCCAACTTCAATGAAAAATTGAGCCATTAGGTATACAATTAAATTTTTAGATACAAATTTAAATTGTTCTTGTACATATTTATATTGGGGGAAAATCCACTTTACCCTCTAAAGTTTCAGGAATTTTTAATTTGAACTCCAAAGTTTTAAATTGGCAATGTACCCCCCTAATGTTTCAAAAATTTTCAATTTAAACCTTCTGTTACTAATTTTGCGTTAAATTGGACGGAAAATTTTTTTTTAAAAAAAAAAGGGTAATTACGTAGTTTCATAGATTTCTGTCCAATTTGACGGAAATTAGTAATGGAAGGCTTAAAATGAAAACTTTTAAAACATTAGGGGGTACATTGCCAATTTTTAAACTTTTGGGTTCAAATTGAAAAACTCCTAAAACTTCAGTGGGTAAAGTGGATTTTTCCCTTTATATTGCTATTCTTGACAATTGTTTTTATATTTAATTATTTATGAATTTATATAGTTTCTATTTCATATTTTAATGGGAAAATTACAGTTTACCCCCCTAAAGTTGACAGCGTTTTTCAATTCGAACACCAAAGTTTCAATTTTTGCAATCCACCCCCCCAAAGTTCTAAATTTTTGCAATTTGACAAATTGTATCCAAAACTTCTCATATTGCCCCTAATTTTTATTTTTTTTATTTTTTATAAAAAATTTGGGGTGGCTCTTTGGCCATCTGGCCATTTTTGCACCCCCAATTTTTTTATTTTTTTTTATAAAAAATATAAAAATAAAAAATAAAATCAGGGGCAATATGGGAATTTTGGGATAATATTGGTTGAATTGAAAAAAATTGGAACTTTGTGGGGGTAGATTGCAAAAATTGAAACTTTGATGTTCGAATTGAAAAACGCTGTCAACTTTAAGGGGGTAAACTGTAATTTTCCCTATTTTAATTGTATAAATATATAATTGTAGTTATGGAGAAAAAACAACAATTCTATTGAGCTCCAGTCAAATTCTAAACAAGCTCATGTTGAAGTAGATTTAGCAAATTTGCCCGAAGATCCTTGCGTAAGAAAAAAAATTTGTGATTATCATTCTAGTGATAGAAACCAAATCCGAAGAGCATATCTACAAAAAAGAGCTTGTCAACCCTTTGACCATGATTTTCCAAAAAAAGAAATTGAAAATACAATACGTTGTTTTAATCCAGCATGGTTCAAAGAATATATATGGTTGGAATACAACATTTTAAAAGATGTTGTGTATTGTTTATATTGTTATCTCTTCAAACTAGACATTGGAAATCAAGCAAGAGGAGACTCGTTTGTTGCTCAAGGGTTTAGTAATTGGAACAAGAAAGAGAAGACAAAAGGTCATGTGGGGGCTCATAATAGTGCACATAATCAAGCTCGGGGAAGATGTGAAGCTTTGTTAAATTAGAAACAAAGCATCATAACATTTTTTGACAAGCAATTGGATAAGCAAAAAATGGAATATAGGACTTGTTTGAATGCATCAGTTGATTATATTCTCTTTTTACAATAAGGATTAGCATTTTGTTGCCATGATGAATCAAAAGGATCGAGTAATCAAGAAAACTTTTGTGAATTGTTGCGGTTTCTTACGAAACATAATGAAGAAATTGATAAGGTAGTCTTAGAAAATACTCTTGAAAATCATCAAATGACTGCACTAGACATTCAAAAAGAAATAGCAAATGCTGTTGCAAGTAAAACTATAGATGCTATTCTTAAAGATCTTGGAGACTTGCCATTTGCTATCCTAGTAGATAAATCCTATGATATATCCGTTAAAGAACAATTGGCAATTGTTTTGCGTTATATAGATAAACATGGCCATGTGATTGAATGTTTTTTAGGTATTACACTTGTTAGCAGTACCACAGCTGCAGAATTGAAAAAGACAATTAACTCGGTGCTTAGCAAACATAATTTAAATATTAGCAGATTGCGAGGACAAGGATACGATGGAGTTAGCAATATGCAAGGTAAGTTAAATGGACTTAAAACACTTATTTTGAATGACAATTTGGCTGCCTACTATGTTCATTGCTTTGCACATCAGCTTCAACTCATAATAGTTGCTATTGCCAAAAATCACATTCAAATTGCAACTTTTTTTAGTTTGGTCAATAGTATTTTTAATGTTGTTAAAGCATCATGAAAATGTCATGACACACTTCGTGAAAAGCGAACTGTTGAAGTAGTGGAAACACTACAAAATAATGAAATGTCTACTGGTCGTGGCTTGAATCAAGAAATGAATTTAAAGAGTCCTGGTGATACACGTTGGAGTTCTCATTATGGTGCAGTTATTAGTCTTATTACCATGTTTTCTTCTGTCATCGATATGGTTGAAGACATTATTGAAGATGGTTTAAATTCTGAACAAAAAGCAAAAACAAATATACTAATCCAATCACTCAAAACTTTAGATTTTGCTTTCAATTTACATTTGATGAAAAATGTTTTGGAAATTACAAAAGAGCTATCTCAATCACTACAACGAAAAGATCAAGATATCTTGAATGCAATGAAATTAGTTGAAATTTCAAAACTGTGTTTACATGCTATGAGAGAAGATGGGTGGAATTCATTATTTGAAGAAGTTTCTAAGTTTTGTGCAGAAAACAATATTGATGTCCCCAATATGGATGAACTCTACTAATCTCGATCACGACAAAAAGCTCAAGGCATGAAGAATTTACATCATTACCGTGTGGAGCTTTATTATACTGTTATAGACATGCAACTCCAAGAACTTAACAGTCGCTTTAATGAGGCAAGTTTTGAATTATTACTCTGTGTTGCATGCTTGAGTCTAGATGACTTGTTTGCTTCTTTTATTAAGGAGAAATTACTTAGTCTTGCTCAATTCTATCCAAATGATTTTTCAGCAATTAAACTTATCACTTTAGACAACCAACTTGAAACATATATCTTTGACATGCATTCTAGTGATGAATTTGCTACACTCAAAGGGATTGAAAAACTTGTTAAGAAATTGGTAAAGATGAAAAAGGATGTCGTATAACCGTTGGTTTATTCATTGGTGACACTGTCACTGATTCTGCCAGTTGCGACAGTGACTGTTGAAAGAGAATTTTCAGCAATGAATATTGTTAAAAAGTGTTTACGTAACCGAATGGGAGATGAGTAGATGAATGACTGTCTGGTTACATACATTGAGAAAGACATATTCAAGACTATCAGTAATGAAGAAATCATTCAGCAATTCCAAGCTATGAAGACTCGTCGAGGACAATTGAAGTAGCGCTAGTCGTGACAAAACAAATTCTAAGTTATATTTATATGTCTTATAACATAATTGAAAATTTTGTTGAATTATTCCCTTATTCTGTTGGTTATATTTTTTGTTCAACTTTTTTTTTTTTTTATTATCAAAATTTTTTTGCCCCCCTGGATGAATATCCTGGCTCTGCCACTGAGCACGCGTATGTTATGTGCATAATTACTTTTCATGTAACTAGGCAAATTCCTTAATAACTGATTAATAAGATACATTGTATGACATGGTATACCGGTACATGCGGCATAACGATCATGGCTTACTTTCTGAACTTGATTCTATGGTCAAATATGTGTGTTATACAGGCCTTGGATCCAATGGTTGTTTGTAACCGACGAAAACATGTTTGATTGGTGGGTCATTACAGGACGTATATCATTAGTAGTGTAGGCCACCCGAGGTCAAACTCGGTTGGGCAACTTGTGTTTTGGACAATAATGTGAAATATCCAAAGCATTAGAATTGTATTACAGGTCTCTCAGGACAGCACCAACCTTTCTGAGGATAGATAATATCTCAGGTAGATTATGTATGATAGTTATGACCTATTACAGCATTAGTTTTCTGCATTAAAACTTAAAGGTAGTTATCGCAAGGATTACACCTACACTTCTCAAAAACCAAAACTATACTTTTGAGGTGTAATAACAGAGGCAACACCTAATTTGTTTGTGAAAATATAATTTTACTTATGCATATAACAAGAGCTCATTTCATACTCAACTATGAGATTTACTTACTAAGTCTTAGACTTACACAGTATTTGCGACTTATCAAGTTATCTGTTTTAAGGGGACTTATAAAAGGCAGAAGCCAGAAGTCTATTTTGCAATACCAGGTTTAATTAAAAATGACTATTATGGGTTAGAAGCTCCAAGTCTATAATTGATGATAATACATGCATACTTCATAATTTTTAGATCTCTCAGATATGTCACTTTCACCTTCCGCTTACATTTACTCTGAGTATGTTAGACAGATGATCCCTTCAGTTAGTTACCAGTTAACTAATCTTGAGGAATTGCTAGTAATCCTATCAAAATGGTCAAGGCCAATTTTGGGGTGTTACAGTACTTTTCCCTGTCATTTTTGTTTACAGGGCTTTTGTTTGTGAGCTTTTGTCAAAAAGTAATATTGCTCAAAAGCTAGTTACATGTTCAGCAACTATATGTCTTAAGCATTTTTTGGATGTTATTGATAATAAACTTAAAAGTGCTTTTAGTTATAAAAATAACAATAAAGGACATGTAATTTTTTTCCCCATTTTATAGCAACCTTATTATATAAAAATGATTAATGTGAACTTTTAAACTTTTTAATGGTTTAATTTCATACTTTTAAGTTTTCACCTGAATACCCAACATTTTGCCTTTTTTAACCTCAAAATATTTTCCATAATAAAAATTGATGATTCAAAACGTTAAAACCTATGTGACTAAACGTCAACACTTTTCTTTCTTTCTTTTTTGTACCTATTTGTAATAGAAAAGTGATGTCCAACAATAATAAAATATAAACATTATTAAAATAATAATATATAATTAGTCAAAAGTTGCATTACAATACTTTCCAAAGTATTCAGCACATAAATAAATCTTTATAATGTTTTAAATTGTTTATAACAAAACAATAATAAAAAAGAACAACATCAACAAGTCATAAGTAGATTGGCAATATGATCACACTCAATATTCATATAGTTTTCATTGGATGTCTTAGAACACAACATCTTTCACTGCATACTTCCTAATGGAGTTATGAAGAGTCATAGACACTACCATGATTTTCACTTGTTTATCATAAGAAAAATTCGACATGATATGAAATATCTTTCACTTATTTTTTCAAACTCCAAAATGTTCGTTCAATAGTGAATCTAAGTGATGAATATGCATAATCAAAGATTTCGTGCATAGCCCTCAATTGATTATGAAGTCTGGTAGGTGATACATTTTCTCTTTGTATTAACCCATGTATCATTTTATGTGATGATATCTTGTATGTACCAAATAACATTTATCTGCATAAAATATACGAATAATGGTCACAAACAATAGTGAAAAAACATTTTTTTATCATGTATACTTGATAATTGTTATTCTTATTAAATACAAACATTTAGGTGGACATAGAAATTGTAATTCTTATTTTCCAATAGATTCCAAAAATATTTGTGTCATGTACAGTATCTTCTCATCTAGTCCAAACAAAGGTGGAGCGCATATGAAAATCCAAAACAATCGTAACATTCTGAATAAGAATCAGTTTTCAACCAATATATAGTTTTTGTTTTGATGAAAAAATTGTAATTGACACATGGGTTCCATCAATGGCTCCAATACAATATTTGAAATGTGGCCAATGTTGTTCATCTTCACAAATTTTGCTTGGAATGACCTTAAACTCTCTATTAATATATAAGATTAATAATGTCAACCACCATTCTTGAAACAACCATTAATACATGATTCAAATGTATATTAATTGTTTCTCTTTAATGTTGAAACCTTTCTTGCAATATTATATTCCCAAACTCATGGCCTAAAGTAATAAAAAACTAAGTTCCTATCTATTTTATCTCGAGGTATTTCAGTGAGCTCAACATGTCATGTGAGGTATTTCTAATACTTTTAAAAACAAAAAAATATTTCACTATGAAATTGTATCTCTAATGTCGTAACATCACGTAAAAACTAAAAGTTTTTACATATGATTCTATTGTATACAATTGGGGCATCACAATTGTGGCAACAATAGCTAAAAGGAATTACCTTTGTAGAAATGCAGTAGTACACCCTTCCTATTTAGTCAAATGTATGAAATATTCAATAGATGAATTTAATCAGGCTATATAATGCCTAGGGAATAACATGGAGGAAAAGAGAAGAAGAAGAGGCTGAGGTGATAAAAACCACCTATCTGAGGTGGTAAAGATAAATTAGGATGCAACGATAGATAAAATTTAAAAAAAAAAAAAAAAAAAAAAAGATGAAAGTAAGAATCATTGCCAAAGATTATGAGGGTAATGTATTTGCATTTATGTGTGCTACAAAGTAATATATAATTGACTTAACAATAGCTAAGGTTGTGGCAGCATGGAAGGCGGTGGAATTTGGAAGAGATACGAGAATCCAATAAGTTATATTACAAGGTGACACATTGGAAATTATGCATGTTTTGTGGCAGGAAGGTGTTGTTGTAGCCTGTATGACCAACTAATTGAAAATGTAAAAACTATGTTGAATAGTTTTAAATCATGATATGTGGGAGATATTAAAAGAAAAGCAAATGTAGCAGCTCATGGCTTAACAAAAGCATTTCTTTGCCAAACTTTAGAGTAAGTTTGGATGGAGGAGTGTCTTGTTTTTATTCAAGACATTGTATTTTGCTAAGCAATATGTTTCTTCTTGATTTTAATGAGAGTTTTATAGTGGAAGGAGCAGTAATTACGTAAGTTAACAACTTTATAAGGTACTCCTGAATTTACAATGTGATGAGCCTTAAGTATAAGAGAATGCATTTCACAAACCTTTACAAAAATAGTATGAAATTACATGAGTTTAGGTGAAAATATATCAATATTGACTAGGGGTAGGCAAAAACCCACCCAACCCACAAATCCACACCGCCCCAGCCAGATTTCGTGTTTTTTTTTTTTTTTTTGCCAATACAGGTTGGATATCTTCCACCCCGTGCGGGGCGGGGTGGGTATAGAATTTTTTGGGCCACGGGTACCCACCAGCACGCCCTGCCCTGCTCCACTAATACGCACTAATAGGAAAAAAACCATAATCCTTCTAACTTGAATCATTCTAGCAGACTCTCACCTCTCGCTACTCCTCTCTCGCTCAGTCGCCCTCCTCTTCAATCTTCTCTTCTCACTCTCACTTTCGCTGCTCCTCTTCAGTCCCAGAGCACTTACCTAGCAACCGCTCCCAGGTTTCTCTCTCATCTCTCTCTCTATCCCTCTCATTTCTCATAGACTCACAATGACCTTTGTGACCGAATTAAGTTGTGTCTCTCACCGCTTGGTTTGATTATATTTTTAGGCTGATTATATTTTTGGTCTGATTATGTTGGGTTGGGTCTGATTATGAGTCTACAGTTTAAAGAAATCTATAAATTCATGTTTTTGGTCTGATTATGATTGAGTGTTCCCTCCACACACAACTCATTTTTGGTATGATTTTTGGTCTATGAGAATCTGACTGTTCTGAGACTGAGACTGTGACTATGAGAATATGACTGTCTGTACAATTTTATTTTATTTTTATTTTTATTTTTATTTTTCATTTTCCTACAAATTTAAGAACATTAAACTCCTTTGGTTTCCAATTCAAGAAAACCCATATGAAAAGTGACTGAATCGTTTATTGGTTCGAAACCAAAATAATTCTAACTATTTGATGAAAGAGTTTAATATTTGTATAAATTTGTAGCAATGTTGAACAAAAAATTGGAGCTAATGGAAGAGTTAACTTCATGTCTATTCCTATTTTATAAATTGTTGATTTGTTTTTTTTCACTTATTGTAGACTCATGGATGGTCATTCAACTAGTGGTATTGGTTCTAATTCTAGTTCATCTACTCCTAGTCTTTGTGATAGTATTATGCCTCCCGTTGATAATGATAATGTTGGATGTGTTGGTGTTGACACTCAAAACCCTAGTTCAGCTCTCCCACCAAAATCTAAAAAATCTAAGCAAACATCAATGGTTTGGGAACCTTTTACCAAGGTAGAGTGGGGTGATCCTGAGGATCCTAAATCACAATGCAAGTATTGTAACAAATTGTTTAGTTGTCACACTAGAAGGCTATGTACTTCATCAATGCTTGTGCATTTGAGGAATACTTGCAAAAAATATCCCGGTAGGTTTGATAAAGATAATAAGTTACAATCAAAGTTAAGTTTGGAGGTTAAGAGGGAAGGACAAATGGCAGTGGGAGAATGATATGTTGGTAATTTGGTGATTACAAAATACAATGCTACGAAAATAAGGGAAGCAATTGCTAAGATGATGACTAAGGATGAGTTGCCATTTAGGTTTGTAGAAGGTGAAGGGTTTTAGGATTTCATGAAAACAGTTGAACCTAAGTTTCTAATTCCTTCTCGTTATACTGTGATGAAAGATTGTGTTAAGCTCTTCATGTCTGAGAAGGAAAAGTTAAGGGCAATGTTCATGACAACTGGTGTTCGGGTTTGTCTTACCACTGATACATAGACTTTGGTGCTGAACCTTAATTACATGATAATCACCTCTCATTTTATTAATAATGATTGGAACCTACACAAAAAATTTTTAAACTTTTGTTTAATTTCTAATCACAAAGGTAATACCATTGGGGAGAAGATTTTGTCGTGTATGCTTGAGTGGGGTGTTCGTAACATTTTCACTATCAAAGTTGACAATGCCATTGCCAATGATGCCGCTTTGGAATACGTGAAGAGGAGAAGTTGTAATAAGGAGGGCGCTATATTAGAGAGTCAGTTTATGCATATGAGGTGTTGTGCACACATACTAAATCTTATTGTACATGACGGTTTGAAAGAGGTTGATGACTCCATTGTGAGGGTTAGAAGTGCGGTGAAGTATGTGAAGTCTTCACCTGTAAGATTTGAGAAGTTTAAGGTTTGTATTAAAAGAGAACTTGCTTTCAAGGGTTTGTTGTGTCTTGATGTTCCAACCAGATGGAACTCTACATTTTTTATGTTGGAAGGTGCTGAAAAATCTTGAACTACTTTCTAACTTATGGAAGAGTTTTATAAAAACTTTAAGCCTACGTTGATTGGGGAAAAGAAAGAGAAAAATGGTTTGGGACCTCCTACTTGTGTTGATTGGAATCATATTAGGATTTTTCTCAAGTTTCTCAAACCTTTTTATAATGCCACAATGCGACTTTCGGGTCTTTGTATTGTACATCTAATATATACTTTCAAGAAATTTGTGGCATTCAAATGCATTTACAAGAGTATATTGATAATGATGATTATGTATTGAGTGCTGTGGCAGAGAATATGATGACGAAGTAAAATAAATATTGTGGGGATCTTGATAACAATGATATTGTTAATTTGATGATGTTTGTTGCAGTTATACTTGATCCACAAACCAAATTGGGGTCATTAGAATATTAGTTCAAAGATGTTCTTGGTGCCGATAAATGTCATATGATGAAAAAATTAAGGTGCATCCTTAACAAATTATATGATCACTACAACTTTGGAGAGAGTTCATCTCAAGTTCAACATGGTAGTGAATTGCATCAAGGTTCCTTGATGAAAATAGAAGAAAATGAGAATGGTAACCTTTACTTCATGAATTTCTAAAAGTGATATTGAAAGCAAATCGGAGATGGATCGATATTTTATGGAGGATGATGAAAAAGCGAATGCAAATTTTGATATTTTAAATTGGTGGAAGGTGAACTCAACCAAATTTTCAATAGTTTCCAAAATAGCACGAGATGTGTTGGCCATTCCCATTACAATAGTTGTTTCAGAGTCGGCTTTTAGCACCGGAGGACGTGTTTTGGATCCTCTTTGAAGTTCACTGGCCCCAAGAACAGTTGAGGCATTGATATGTTCACAAAACTGGTTAAGATCAAAACCCCTAAATTCTGACTTAGATATGGTTGATGATGCTGAAAGTTATAAGCTTGATTCAGGTAAGCTTTTTGATCATTTTAATTTACTTAATATATTTTGCTATTTACAAATTTCATTTATCAGTTTCAATTGATATTGTAATGTTTTTTTGTTTCATTCTGTGTAGAAGTAACTTTGAAGAACATCCACATTTTACTTGAAGATGATTAGTGACTTGAAATTGCATTCTGCTGGTGGATGCTGGATTTGGTTGCTGAATTTTGTTTTTGTTGCTTCGATGTAACTGTTGCTACTGTATTTTGTTGCTTTGATGTAATTATGGCTGCTGGATTTTGTTGTTTTGAGTTTGATGTAATTGAGTTTTATGTGTGCTTCGGATTTTTGTTGCTTTGATGTAATTATGATTGTTAAACATACATTGATGTAACTTACGTTTTTTTTTTTTTTTTTTTTTTTTTTTTTTTTTTTTTTTTTTTTTTTTTTTTTGTAGTTGTTTAGTGCCTAGGTAGATTTATTTTGTAGTTGTTGGATTTTTGCATTTTGATCATTTTAGTTTTTGGTTTTTCGCATTTTGCATTTTCATCATTTTAGTTTTGCATAAATGATTTAAAATAAAGAAAAAAGAAAAAAGCCAACCATATTTTTATGAAAATTGTAAACAATACAATTATGCAAAACAAGGAAAAAATATCATTATGATTTATAAAGATGACCATATAGGTTTAGCCTTTTAGGCCTAACCCAAAAAATTGAAAAACAATTACAAAAATGTCATGCACATAAAATCCAACCCGACTCGCCCCACCCAACCCATTCAACCCGCCCTGCAAAACCCTAACCCCGGCAGATAGGGTACTCTTTGCCCGGGTAGTGGGTTGGATTTTCCAAACCTGCAGGGTGCAGGTCGGGTAGGGGAAAAGGCGGAAATCCACCGCCCCAACCCGTGCCCACCCCTAATATTGACTCTGCTATTACGCTAGTATAAAATGGTTTAAATGTTAAACAAGGTAAGCGTAATATTAGCGAAAATTCACGTTTTAATGCATAAAATATGTTAATTACATAATAGTATATTATTTCGTTATAACTTTCTTCACATGGTCTACCCAAGATTTTAACTCATTCTCAGTAGTATTAGCACTATCCTAATGGACTTGTAATACAATACCGGTGCCCTAATATTGCCGCATACTGACCATCAAAAGCGGCCGAACCGAGTCCCAACTCGGGCGATCCACACCACTAATAAAGTCCGTCTGTAATAACAATCAATCAAACATTAATGTGCTGGTCAAATTATAAACCATTGGTACCAAGGCGACACTAAACTAAACTGGACAATTGAATAGAGTATATATATCGGATCAGTGCCTGCCATTCGTACATGGCAATCCACCGTATATTGTCCATTTGTTCAATATATATATATATACACACACACACTTCGCAATTGCATTAATTAAGAGAAAGAAAATGCTCATAACATAAATTATTAAGCTTTGATCATAAAAGTAACATTTAAAGAAAGTGGTATTTTGAAGCATAAAAATTTATCAATTCCATAATTATTTACTTACCTTGATCGTGCATCCACGTTTTCAAACATCTCAACTCCTTAATACTGCAAATATATTTCAAGACCAGTCACTTGTTTCAATTTAATTTATCATGAGCACACTAGCACATGTTTGTGAGGCTAAAATTTGAGACCAATTATGTTTGTTTTAAATATCTTGAATACAATTGGGTGACTTATTGGATGAACAACCTTGACATATATATATAGTGATCACGTTTGAGTTTTTCACTGAGTAATCGAACTTCTTGCCTCATTAAGCAATAAGTGTTCGCGTCCAAAAATGAGAAGTTTGGTTTGATTGATAACATGGCTAGCTTAGCTTCGTAACCTTTTTTACTCAAGTTAGTAAGTCCTTAGGGATGTCTTTACACCTAATGCCCTAAAACCATTTAGTTTCGGAGTCATAGCCTTAACAGTCGATACATGGGTCAATTATAAAGCTTAAGGGAGCTAAGCATTACAACAGCCTGTAGAAAAATAAAGAAAGAAAAAGAAGAAAAAAAAAAAAAAGGAGAGAAAATGTAGCCTTGGTTGTTTCATCTGATCAATAAATTCTGAGATGCTAATTCATTTATATTGGAATTATTTTGAAGCCTCATGATTATGTGTTAGTTTACTTTACACTAATTGAAACTTGTTATATCTCAAAAATGACATTTGTAAGTAACTTGACTTGTGATTTCTTGAAATTTTGAAGATGACGTTTATCTTTTTAAACTTGCCAATGAATGAGAACCATTTTTTCTATGATGCTTCTTTCTTCTTAAGAACATAATGCTGACAATGTTTATGGATATCATTCATGTTAAACCCTCATGAGACTTCACTCGTCCTCTAGGGATGCCTACGGGTTTAAAAGACTTGTTGCATACGCTAAATGCAATCGTACATCCTACAAAAGAATAATTTAGTTAGTTGTTTTTCATTTTATTTCCTGTTTTGTATTGCTAAGGGACTAGAAATATGTAAGTTTGGGAGTGTGATAAGCACTGAATTTTGCACATCCAAGCCACTTAACTCGCATATGTGAGCAACTCCAACAGCTTAGCTAAAATAGAGATATTAGCTACATTTAGCAATTTTTTCTCTGTTTTTTAGCTCCAGCATAATAGCTTCACATTACGGTATTCTCCTCCTTTTCACTTAAAACCATTTCTTCTTCCTTTGAAACACATCTCTCAAGCCAGCAACATTTATTTCTTCTCTCTCACACAAATCATTTCTTTATCCTCATCTTTTTTTTCTCTTTCCTCTCTCCCTTCTTTTTGTTCTTCCCTCCCTCCTGCCCTTTTCTCTATCTCCCTCCTTTGTCTTCTTCTACTGTTGAGTGAAGGGTTTGAGCTCTCTCCACTCTCAAACTATTACCATTGTGAATGAGAAAGAGCTAAAGCTGGTCCTTGCCTTATAAAAAAAAGTTTCTTCACCCAAATAATCTATCATTCTCGCTCAGCTGCAATCCGACCTGGTGGAACACTTGTGGCAATTGTATAGCCAAACTTAAGAATTATTAGTTATATTGCATATATTTATCTATGTTACTAATTTAAGAATTAGTACCTGAATGTGAGATGAATTTTCCCCATATGTGTTTATTTTTGTTTTTATGAATGATTTCTATATATATGTTTGTTTTTCCCTTTAATTAAGTGTTGGCAATAATATAATAAAAAAATAATGGGAAATAATATTTTAAAGCAAGTAGAGAATGGAATAGAGAATCTGTTGGACTATGTAGTGAAAAAGCAATAGTTAAAATAAAGAGTTATACTTTTTCACTATGTAAAATACCTAACATTGCTGGAGATGCAAGAGAGTAGTCAAATACATGAAAATAGCTAGATTTGGCTATTATAATTTAAATTTCATCTCCAGAAGAATGGTTAAACTAACTTTTTTCTTCTAACATGAACAATAAATAGGCTAAATAGCCTATTCACTGCTCACACTAGAAAAGTTTTTTAACATTATTTTCTTTATCCCCCTTTCTTTCTCTCTCTCTCACTCACTCTCTCTCCCTCTGGTCGCTCGTTTCATTCACCCAAACCTGAAGCTTGGGCTGAACGCTCCGGCACGACTAGCATAACAAAAAATTCAGCACCTGATGTTGGGCTCCTTTGCTAGTCCCAAGCAAAAGATTTTTTTGGGAAATCTTAAGTTTGTTTTGGTTTGGATTTTGAAACCTAATTCTTTATCTGGGTTACTTTTTTGTTTTCATTAATTTTGCATGTTTGATATGTTTTGGGGCTTATTTTGGTTTGGGCTTTGAAGGACTACAAGGCCATTTGGATGGTGGGAAGGTGAGGAAATTTTGGGTGGCAGAGATGAAGTGGCAGGTGGGACATGGTTGGTTTGTAGGAGGGGTGTTTAGGTGAGAAGAAAATTCAGGGGAGCATGTATGCGTGATTAGACAGAGAGAGAAGTGGAAAATAATAATAATAATAATAAAATATTAGAAAATAATATTTAAAGAAAGTAGAGAGTTTTAGTAGCTAAAATGTAAAAATGTGTATTTTGAGTGGCTAAAATAGCCACTCTTGCTGGAGATGCTCTTGCGTTGTTATCTTTTTTATTGTGTGTTGTTTTCGTGTTTTCAAGTTCTTAGGGAGAATATAAGAAATTTAATTGAATTCGGGCTTAAAACATGATTTTTTTTAAGGTATCTAGTTTTAGACAGAAAATATCTTCTTGGAGGCTTGAAGAGTTGAAAAGAAAATGAACATGGCAAGAGGCCATTCTAGCACCACCATGAGTGACCGAACTCGTAATAGGGTGTTGATGTAGTCCTTTCCAAGTAACAATGATTTAATTGTATTTTTAATTTATAAATTTTCTATATGCATGATTTTTGTATAACTTAGATATTTGATTTTAAAGTTTATATTCAATCATTATGAAATTCTTATATTGTCTTATAAAGCTTTTTATCTTGATTGAACTCAATCCTTCATATTTTTTGTAATTATATGAATGATTGTTATACAGCGGTTTTAACTGACACATGATCAAGAGGGGTTAATAGGCCATGCCTAAGGAAGGCGAATTACTCTGCACCATAGCTTAGTGTAATTTAGGTAGACAATTCGTACGACCCGAATATGAGTTATGCTTATCACTTGATTGCGTGTAACTAATTAAGTGATTTGATAGTCCATACCTAGGGAAGACGGACCGTACCGCATCTAGATGTTAGGTAAATGGTCCATGCCAACCGAAGATGGATTATACTTGTTTCTTAATTATGGTATTTTCTTTACTAGTCAAGTGAGACGAGCCCTATATCATGTATAATATGAATTTTCTTTGTTAATTTACGATTGACCATTATTATGCGGTTAGCGGTGAAATCAACCTCCTATTATTTCTCCCATTACTATTTATCTTTACTTTTACTTTACTTTTAGAATACAAAAACAAAACAATCGTCTTTTGAATTGAGTTGTATTTGATCTTGACAAGCTTGATAACAACATCTGCGCAGTCCTTGAGGTTTGACACCCTCAATATAGCCCTATCCCACAAGAATTCGTTCTATTGCGAGTGGTTATTTTTATTATTGATATTTTTGCACACAAAAAGACCACATCAGTGACATCGATCAATGCTAGTTTCATCAATCTATCGATGGTGACATTGATTTTTCCAATACACAAAATATTCTAGAGAAATTATTAGGATTCAAAACTAATAATATGGTTTTAATTTATATTTACCCAATGAAATATTTAGGGGTGTCAATGCGGACAGTTATTAACCGCCCGCTAACCGCTTAACCGCTATAACTACTAAACGCTTTTTATATATATTTTTATAATTATAATTATAATAATATTTATATATATATAACATAATCAATTGATCATTAATGATTAAATCAAATTTTGTTTTAGATAATTAAATCACAATTTGAGTATTTATATATTATTACTATAATTTATATGATTATATCACATGATCAATTAATCATTAAATCATTTGATTATATAATAACAAATTATTCATATATACTCATAAGTCATAAGTATGTAAGTTCATACTAATACAACAGTAAACAATTAAGTATCTAGAAACTTAATTCCAATGTATGTTATCAACTTATAAGTCCATATATGTTATAAATTATAATTATACATTATACATATATGCAATTATGCATATTGAATAATATAAATGTATAAGATCAATACTTAATCATATGACTCAATGATAATTCAAATACTTTATTTAAGTTAATCATATTATTAATGTACAATGATAATGTAATTCATATAATATCAAGTTAAGTAATTGACATTGGATTAAACAATTTATTACTTATAACCACAATTAAAGTATTAATGTATTATCATTATAATTTTAGTAATTTATATATTATCACTATAATTGATATGATTATATCACATGATGAATTGATCATTAAATCATATGATTATATAATAACAAATAATACATATATAATATGACATAACTCATAAGTCATAAGTCTACAAGTTAATCATATGATTCATATTATTTATGTACAATGATAATCACAATTGAATTAAACAATGTATTACTTATAACCACAATAGAATCTAAGCATTATTATTTATTAGATACTTTATACTTATAAAACATATATCACATTATCTCATTGTTAGATCTAAGATAGTTTTATTATATTAATATGAATTGTGATTTATGAGATAATATCATCATATAATTTAAGTAGGAGTGTATGACTATTAGATCATTAGGAATTTCGGACTTAGGAGTTTGAGCATTACCATAAAAAGTAAAAAAAAAACTTCAATTTTGAAAAAGCGGTTAGCGGGCGGTTACCTATTTTATTAACCGCTAATCGGCGGTTAGTAGCAAACTGCTAACCGCCTAGCAGTTAGCGATTACGATTAGTAAAATCTAACAATCGTTAAGGCGGTTACGGTTAGCGATTTTTGCCAGTTAACCGTAACCGTATTGACACCCATAGAAATATTCAATTATCAAAATCTAGGCGGTTAGCGGTTACGGTTAGTGATCTAATAATCGTTAAGGCGGTTAAGGTTAGCAGTTTTTGCCAGTAACCATTAACCGTAACCGTATTGACACCCTTACAAATATTCAATTATCAAAATTATAAAATTGCATCTTCATGCACATTGAAAAATATTTAAATATTTACTATTGTGGGGCGTTACAATTGTGATTTCACATATTAAAAATATAATTTTAAATCAAATAAAAAAATATATAATAAAATTAAAATCGTACTTTTTAAAATCAGCATTGATAACCTCGTTTGGTTTCAAATGTAATTATGTAAAGATGCAAAGCAGCTGCATGCTTCTTTCGTTAGCATTAAAGTTGTGTGCATGCTTTTGTGAGGTGTGAGGTGATAACTGAATTTGGTCGTCTTACGTAGTTCTGTTTATATATATATATAAAACTCATTAATTTAATAATCTTCTTAATTTTAAAATTTAATTATCCGAAAAAATATAACTGAAATATATAACCGAATGAAACAAATTTGGAAAAACTGTTGAAATTCTTAAGACCTATCTTCACATTAAAAAAAAAAAAAGAAAAAAAGAAAAAAAGAAAAAAAGATAGGGTCTGGTACCAATACACTACAATGTATGGGGCCCACAGTTCTGACGGGACTTCATTGTAATCTGATAAAGCGAAATGTGTTAGTTCTGAAGGGACATCAACCGTCTGATCTAAATTTAACGGTGAAGATTACGCGCGTCTACTTATGTCATCTGAAACCTATGCGGCACGCACTCCCTCTCTCTTTCTCCGTCTCTCTCCGTCTCTGCAATCGCCCGGTGGTGGAGAAACCCTAAACACACCACGAAACGCGGTCGTTTCGGACTTTCCTCTTCAGGTAACATTTCTGTGACACAATCTCTTTTACTGTGTTTCCTTTCCTACGCTGAAACCCTCTGTATAGTTTAAACCCTAGGGTTTCTCCAACTCTCTCTTTCTCTTCTTCCTCTTTGCCCCCTTTATATCATAAATATGTATGTGTATGTAACTATGGTGACCCATGATTTTTGATGAAAGGGTTGGTTTTGTGAAAGTAGAATCAAATGAGTTCAGTTCCATGCTAATATTGATTGCTAGTGTTTCATTGGTACTGGGTGATCGGAATTTGATTATTTTGAATTTTTATTTGCAATTCAAAGGGTATGGCTTCTAGTTTCCTAAATTGAAGTCCTTGGCTTTTGTGTTTATGTGCGTGCGGGCGTTTATGTTTGCTTATGTATATGTATATGTGAGTTGTGTCAGAGTTGGAAACTTCAAATATGAGAAAAAGAGCTGTTTATGAAAATTGAGAGCCATTGTGTTTGGTTTTCCAGTTTTGTAACATTTTCATCTGAACCAGCTTGCGTTGTTGTCTAAAGATTAGTTTAGTGAGTAAATATTGATATGGATTCTTCCAAAGAATTGGGTATGGCATTTCTTTGATGATTAATGTTAAAAACTACATTTTTATCTCATAACTATCCCACAATGTTGATGTGGCAGTTCCATCCAACCACTAGATCATTCATTGTTAAAAATAAAAAAAATAAAAAAAATTCAAGGGTTGGTTGGGATTGCTACATCAACATTGTGGGGGGAAAAATGTGGCTTCTAGCATTACTCTTCTTTCATAGGTTAAGGGTGGCATGCCATATAAAGATTCTTGATTTTCAGTTATCTTTTTTTTTTTTTTTTTTTTTTTTTTTTTTTTTAAAGTGCAATTTCTTGGCAATCAAATGGAGGTTGGTATCTTAGTTTTGGATTTTTCGGTGAATTTTTCTTTTGGGTCTTTTTTGTATTGTTAAATAGTGAATCAATTTGTATGGTTGGATATTTAGTGCAGAATGTGTTTGCTTTGGTGCTGAAAGTATGTGGCGCATATCTACGGAATTTTTCTGTGAATTAGACACTCAATAACTCAGTGTTGTTACGGTAGCTTAGTATGGATGTTCATGTGATTGATGTGGAAGAAGGGATGGGTCATCGGGGTGCAGCAGATGATGGAAATGCTGAGCTCAATGAAGGTGAAGTAAATGCTGCTGATAATTCCACAGCTCATGATGAGGATGGGATTGACGAGCCGTATGTGGGTATGGAATTTGATTCTGAAGAATCTGCTAAGAGTTTCTATGATGAGTATGCAAGACGGTTGGGTTTTAGCTCCAAAGCTGGCCAGTCTAATCGCTCTCAATCTGATGGGGCAATCATTACTAGAGACTTTGTATGTGGCAGAGAAGGGTTGAAAAGAAGGCATGCTGATAGCTGTGATGCAATGCTCAGGATAGAGTTAAAAGGTCAAGACAAATGGTTTGTAACAAAATTTATAAAGGAGCATAGCCATTCCATGGTGAGTCCAAGTAAAGTGCATTACCTTCGGCCTCGTAGACATTTTGCCGGTGCTTCGAAGACCATGGCTGAAACTTACCAAGGGGTGGGAATTGTTCCGAGTGGTGTTATGTATGTCTCCATGGATGGAAACCATGTCCCTGGAGAGGCAAATCGCGGAGTTAAGAAAACACCTCCTGCAGAATCAAATCGCCCTGGTAAAAACACTGGGGCAATGAATTATGTTGTTAGGCCTTCTAATCGAAAGAGGACACTTGGGAGGGATGCTCAGAATTTGCTGGAATATTTCAAGAAAATGCAGGCTGAGAATCCTGGATTCTTCTATGCAATACAACTTGATGATGATAACCGTATGGCTAATGTATTTTGGGCAGATGCAAGGTCAAGGACAGCTTACAGTCATTTTGGTGATGCAGTAACACTGGACACCATGTACAGAGTAAATCAGTATAGAGTGCCATTCGCTCCATTTACTGGGGTGAACCATCATGGTCAGACAGTTTTGTTTGGTTGTGCATTACTCTTAGATGATTCAGAGGCCTCTTTTGTCTGGCTTTTTAAGACGTTTCTTACGGCAATGAATGATCGTCCTCCTGTCTCTATAATCACTGATCAAGACAGAGCAATACAGACTGCTGTCTCTCAGGTGTTTCCAGAAGCCCGCCACTGTATTAGTAAGTGGCATGTCTTGAGAGAAGGCCAGGAAAAGCTGGCTCATGTATGTCACGTACATCCTAATTTTCAGGTGGAACTGTATAACTGTATCAACTTGACTGAAACTATTGAGGAGTTTGAATTATCTTGGAATTCAGTCCTTGATAAATATGATCTCAGGAGAAACGATTGGCTTCAATCATTATATAATGCCCGTGCTCAATGGGTCCCCGTATATTTTCGGGATTCCTTTTTTGCTGTTCTATCTCCTAATCAAGGATTTGATGGTTCATTTTTTGATGGTTATGTGAATCAACAGACCACTTTGCCTATGTTCTTTAGGCAATATGAAAGAGCTTTAGAGAGCTCATTTGAAAAGGAAATAGAAGCAGATTTTGATACAATTTGCACCACACCAGTACTGAGGACACCATCACCAATGGAAAAACAGGCAGCAAATCTTTATACAAGGAAAATATTTGCGAAATTTCAGGAAGAGCTAGTTGAAACGTTTGTGTATACAGCAAATAGAATTGAAGGTGATGGAGCTATTAGCACATTCAGGGTTGCAAAGTTTGAGGATGATCAAAAGGCATATATTGTCACATTAAACTATCCTGAGATGAAAGCTAGCTGCAGTTGTCAAATGTTTGAGTATTCTGGAATTCTTTGTAGACATGTTTTGACTGTCTTCACTGTGACAAATGTGCTTACATTGCCATCCCATTACATATTGTCCCGTTGGACTAGAAACGCGAAGAGTGGAGTTGGATTAGATGAACATGGTGGTGAATTACATGGCCAAGAGTCTCTGACATTGCGGTACAACAATCTATGTCGGGAAGCCATAAAGTATGCTGAAGGAGGGTCTATAGCTGTAGAAGCTTATAATGTGGCAATGGGTGCTCTTAAAGAAGGTGTGAAGAAGGTTGCTTTGGTGAAGAAAAATGTTGCCAAAGTTGCACCTCCTAGCTCTCAGGTTAGTGGGGTCGGCTATGATGACAGGAAGACCTCTGCATCGGCTTCAGATATGACCCCACTGTTGTGGCCACGACAAGATGAGGTGACACGACGATTTAATCTAAATGATACTGGTGCTCCTGCTCAATCTGTTGCTGATTTGAATTTGCCTCGCATGGCTCCTGTCTCTCTTCACCGAGATGATGGTCCTCCTGAAAACATGGTATGAAGGAAAATGATTTTTTTTTTTGTTAGTTTCATATATTCATTATTTATGTTTTTTTTCCCTCTTTTTCACTTGTGAGTTTCATTGTTTTACACATCTGTCTGTTTTGAGCATGATAGCATGAGACTGATCTGGCCCTTGTTTGGCCCTTTTGCATAGGTTGTTCTTCCTTGTCTAAAGTCAATGACTTGGGTTATGGAGAATAAGAATTCAGTGCCTGGGAACAGAGTAGCTGTGATTAATCTGAAGGTATGTAGATGAAGTGAAAGCATAAAAAAACTGGGAACTTTTGTATCATCTAATTGCGCAAGTTGGAAGTGTTTCATCCGATAACTGCCTGCTGGGAGATTACAGCTTAAATAGATGGATCATTTTTAAAATTTATTAAATTAATTGTATTTGATTTTGACCAGTAGCGATGCATGAGTTGCATAGTTTCTCTTATTTTCCTTAAATTTAAAATTAACTGATCAGGAGCTTTATAATATCATATATTTCACTCTTAACCACTGCAGTTGCAAGATTATAGCAGAACCCCTTCAGCAGAATCAGAGGTTAAGTTTCAGCTCTCAAGGGTATCACTTGAACCTATGTTGAGGTCTATGGCCTACATCAGCGAACAGCTATCAACACCGGCCAATAAGGTTGCTGTTATAAACTTGAAGGTATGTGAATTCAAATTCTAGGCCTATGTCGCATAAATATGTCCCATTTGTTTTGTGAACCCCTTTGCTGGATCATTATGTTAAACTTTATTACTAAAAGTTTGTTTTAGCTGTGGTATACTTGTCTTAGGTCCACACATGGAAACACCACCCCCATGTCTCTATGCAAATGCGAGTAGTACATGCAAGTTTGACTGTGATGTTAGATCATAGATCTGGTTTGGTTTTATTTTAACTTCTATCTTTGTGGCAAGCTCACCATATGTACATATTTCTGCAAGGGAAGTGACCCTGATAGGTTATCATGAAGTTTGAACTTTTAAGTTGGGAGGAGTGGTTTTTGACCTTATAATTGGGTTTCATCTCTCTCTCTCTCTCTCTCTCTCCCCTTCGAGGGGAGGTCAATGTAGTATACCTTATAGAAAGGAGGAGGTAGCAAGTGTTGCTGATTGGATTGATGTATAAAAAATGTGATAAAATTTCTCAGGGAGGTCGATGTAGTTTGCCTTATAGCATGAAGGAGATAGCAAGTCTTGTTGATTGGATAGTTTACCTATGGCTATTGTTGAGAATGTGGATGGGTTAGTTGGCATTTTGGGTTGCAGGGTTTCTTCCTTGCCTTTGAAATATCTTGGTCGTCTATTGGGGGCTTCCCTTAAGGCCAAGTCTATTTAGAATGGAGTTACTGAAAAGATACAACATCGTTTGGCTAGTTGGAAAATGATGTACGTGTTTAAGGATGGTAGGGCTACCCTTATATAGAGCGCACACTCCAATTTTCCGACATATTTCTTGTCCCTCTTCCCTCTCCTTGTGGGTGTTGCAAATCGCATAAAGAAGCTTAATCATGATTTCTTATAGGATGGGATTAGTGAAAGGGTTCAAATTTCACTTAGTTAGCTGGTCCAAGGTCTACTCTCTGATCTCCGATGAGGGTTGGGCATTCGGAACTTGTTGAAGTTCAACCATGCTCTTTTGGAAAAAATGGCTTTGGCGTTATGTGTATGAGAGAAAGGCGTGGTGGACTCTAAATTTGGCAACTCGTGGAGTTGGTGGTCTTCTAATGAGCCTATTGGTTCGTGTGGGGTGGGGATTTGGAAGAATATCAGGAGGGGTTGGGGGATATTTTCAAGTCATAATAGGTCTGAGTTGAAGGTGGGGGATGACGCCAATGTTAGATTCTAGCATGATATGTGGTGTGGAGACAAGGCCCCAAAAGAAACCTTTCAAGATTTATATGGCATTGCCTATGTACAAAATGCTTAAGTAGCGGCTCACTTGGAGTTTTTTGGTGACTCAACTCAGTGGAACGTAAGATTTGTTAGAGCAGCTCATGATTAGGAGATGTACGTCTTTGTTTCGTTCTTCAATTTGTTGTACTTAGTAAGAATGAGACAAGATGGTGAAAACAAGCTTTGTTGCTCCCCTCCAGAAAAGGGTTGTTCGTTGTTATCTCCTTTTATAGTGTCCTTGCATGTAACGTTGGCACTCCTTTTTCTTGGAAGAGTATTTGGAGGACTAAGGTTCCCTTGAGGACGGCCTTTTTTGCCTGGTCGTTGGTCCTAGGAAGATCCTTACTATGGACAATCTTAGGAAGCAACATTTCATATTGATTGATAGGTGTTGTATGTGCAAGAGGAATGGGGAGTCCGTGGACCATCATCTCCTCCATTGTAAGGTCGCTTGCGCCTTAAGAAATGCCTTTTCCAGTTGGGCTGTCTTGGGTGATGCCTAGTGGTGTAGCTAACTTGTTTGCTTGTTGTTGTACTGGTGGTAGAACTCGAAGTGATGCTGTGTGGAATAATGGTGCCTTCTTGCCTCTTGTGATGTCTTTGAAGGAAAAGAAATGACATAAATTTTGAGAACCGCGAGATGTTGTTGGCGGAGCTTGAGTCCTTTTTATTTTTTACTCTATATACTTGGACAGCTGCCGTTTGTAGCTCCCTAGGAGCTTAGTTTTCATAATTTTCTTGTTCTTTAATCTATTCCTAGTTAGGTGTTTCTTTTGTATACTTTCTGTGTATCTGAGTAGTGCTTTTCGGTTTTAAAATAAAAAATTCATGTCTAAGATGTTTTCTCCTTGAGTAGCTTCGGAGTTGATCTTCCTCAGAAGCAACATATATGTGGTAATTGTATTATATTTGCTCATGGCTAAGATGGGTCAATTGGACGGATAAACTGGGGTGCATTCCTTAATATTGTTATTATTTTGTTTGTTTTGTGTGTTGTTTTTTTTTGGGGGGTGGGGGGTGGGAAAGGAAGGGTGAGGTCATGAGCTAGGTATCAACGATTTTATAGCATGTAAGTTAAACGAGCTCCATCTCAAATGTCATTTCCTCTTTTTATTGGAATGGGATGAAGGGTGAGGTCATGGGTTCATGAATTACTGGATGTATGTGTATAACTTACCAATAAAAAAAAAAAGGAAAAAAGATTTTTAATCTTTTTCTTCACCAAAGATATGATTTTCATTGAAATGAACGTGTGAGTGCATTCTTCTATAATTTTCCCTTCACGCACTCAAAAATCCCAAAAAAGGAACACTGTTCAGTTATGATTTGGGTTTGGGTGGTAATCCATTGATCTGGAATGGTTTTGCTGCCATATTTTGCATATGCAGTTTACTTATTAAATTGTTCAATTAGTGAATATGTTCTCTTCTTCCCACAATTCCAGCTTCAAGATACTGAGACAACTTCAGGAGAATCAGAGGTTAAATTTCAGGTGTCCAGGGATACTTTAGGTGCCATGCTGAGATCAATGGCTTATATACGCGAGCAGCTTTCAAATCCTGTAAGCATTCTTTACCGAATCACCTAGGAATCTTTCTTTAATTGCATTATATTCCCTATAATACGACTGTTGGAATTTTATCTTGCAAAATATATCTTCACTAAACATCATTTACCAATAAACCTGATATATGATTAGTCTTTCATTGTGCAAAATGAAGCTTAATTAGGAAACCCAAGATAAATATCTTAGGGTAAGCTATTCACATGGGATAAAACCACACATTACTTATTCTTTCTGTGTTTGGATTAGTCTTACCCCTTCCCCTCACTCGATTAACATTTCTCTTGGATTGTGAAACTTTTTTGATATTGTACAAATGTGCATTATGCTAAACAATCATGTAATACAGAAGTTAACATTTTGAAACTTATCTTCTTTACTCCTCAAGTTTTTGCCAGGAAAAGAGTGGGTGGCTGTGTGTGTGTGTGTGTGTGGGGGCAAATAATATAGAAAGAGACAAAAGTAAGAGGAGGATGAAGATGGTGGAAAGAGAAGGATGAGGGGGAGAAAAGAAGGTTTTTGTGAGGAGCCACAGCAAGAAGTCTGAAGAAGTGATTTGATGTTAAAATTTTTACACAGAAATAGAGAAAAAAATAGAAAGAGAAGGACGAGGGGGAGAAAGAAGGTCTGATGAGGAACACAGCAAATAAGGCAGAGGAAGCAGTTGATTCTTCTTTCTTTCTTTCATCTTTGTTAATATGGAAATGATATCCCATTGATACTATACCCTACCCGGTGTGGGAGTATCCATTACATGCGGAGTATACTTTTTTCCATTGACTTTCAATTACTAAACCTGTCTTTTATTACTGTGACTATAAAATTCTTACTGGATAGATTTCTAGTATAATAATAATAATTATTGTCTTCATTCATTTGCTCTCTCCTCTCTCCATCTTCATCATTTATCTTTCATCCTATCTAGCCACTTTGGTCGTTAAATCATGAACTAACGTCACTGTCTCTCCCCGTTTAGCTTCTCTGGACCATAAAAAGGTTGCTTTTCAACTTCTTGATCTCGCAATCTGCCATAGCCTATATATAGCTTATAGTAAATTGGCAGTTTATTTAATAAGTGAGGCTTTCTCAAAGCACTTGTCTTTCAAGCAGCATTCCCTTTATGAATGTAGTACATAGGGACTCCCAAGTGAAGTAAATAAAATGGGAGACATGACAAAGGCGGAGCCAAGATTTTGGTTCACAGGGGGCAAGTTTTCTTTTATTATTAAACCCCTTTTTTTTTTTTTTTTTCTCAATCCTTAGCCCTCTCATTGGAAAATTCTAAGAAGGAATTTTTTGTTTTAATGTGTTACTTATTCTTTTGGCTACAAGGAAATGAGTGTCTTCTATTAGACTAACTAAGGTTCTCGTTTTATAATTTTGTTGTAAGATCTAAAATTCGTTTCTTTCTCTCTCTTTTTTTTTTTTTTTTTTTGCTGAAATCGATTCTGTTGTTTTTATGTTTGTATGCTCTTGCATTGTGAAGGATCTTTTGCTTGAATTTGAATAAATAATTGGCAGTAGCTGGACTGAAGCATTTGAAGTGTATGGTGGTGTCACATTAAAGTATATGGTGAAAATTTGATTTTGTTGTTTTAATCATGAGACTTGTTTGGCAGGCCGAGACCCACTCAGAGCCTCAATCCAAAAAGCAAAGGAAGTAAAGCATGGTAATTTGTGGACTTCAAATTTCACGCCCAGATCCCCATGAATGGAAAAAGTAGGGTCTCTTTTCCGTTGGGATGTTTTCATTTTCTAATTATATGTTGGATAGCCTCTCTTTTCCCCTTCTCTGTAAGCTTGTCCAACATACTTGTACATGTAATGTATCAAACCTGTGAATTCAAGGCATCAAAGAGTCTTTGTTAGGTCTGATATGCTCCTTATTGTATCTTTCCCCATTGATAGATGACACCATCTACTTAATATGCTTGTTCTAGATTGTCTCCCCGTTCTTTTTGATAGGTTCATTTTTCTTCCACAAGAATTGGTCAGTAAACTTTCAATTTGGACTGATTTAACTACTCAGAATTCTCGATACAAACAGGCTGCCGTTTAGTTTCTAGCTGCCCCTTCGTTTACCAGATTGTGGATTTCTTGCATGTCAATCAAAGGAACATACTTGGTTGGATTAACAATTGGGGAAAATATCAAAGAATTACCTTGTGCTTTTGCTGAATTTGATTTAACAACCTCATGTAATTCTACTTTTGCAGTCAAATGCTTTGCCAAATTGGTAATATAATGCATGTGATATTACAATTATAACCATAAGATAATTAATAATAATAATAATAATAAAAAAAAAAAAAAATCTTACACTATATTACCAAGCTAAAGTGGCTCTACCTAGCGAAGTTTGTGTTTGGGTAGAGGGTTGGCTATTGCAAGTAGGTGCTTTCTGACCTAAAAAAATTGATTTACAACCCCCACTCAGCTTAAAATTTATAATATTACCCCTCATTTTGTACTAAATGGATACTTTTCATTTCATTTGAAATGGAGATGATTCATTTCATTTGAAATGGAGAGGATTCTATTTCCTCAGCTCAAGAGTGGGAAAACCCCCCCTCCATACAAAAATGTCCCATGGAGCACAATGCCAATGCCAAAACATTTGGAAAGGGTCATATAACCAAATTAGTTAAGTTGGTTAGGTTAGTTTATATGATGACCTGGATTAGTTATATTTCTGTTAATTCATTTGTTGTATAAATAGAACAAATGAAAGCAAAGTATAATGCTGTTTTGTTTTTTCTTACAACTCTGCAACTTTGATAGGGGAGCAAAGTATTCTTAGTCAAGTTTTCTTTTCATGGTGTTTTCTTCCTCTGCAATTTCCATTGAAGATCTTCCAGTCCCTTCTACCTTCATCATGGTTATAGTCCTAGTTCTACATTGGTTTCTCAACCTTTCACTGGTGAGAATTACAATACTTGGAATTGTTCCGTGATTATGTCGTTAACAACCAAAAACAAAGTCGGCTTTAGTGATGGTACTCTTGAGCAAACCATCAAGTCCTTGAGATGTTTTACATCACACATGGATCAGGTGCTATAAAATGGTTTTGTCTTGGATTTTGAACTCAGTTTCAAAGGAAATACTTGCAAGTGTTATATATATTAATACTGCTGAAGAAATGTGGATCGATCTAAAATAGCGTTCTTTTCAATGAAATGGCCTAAGAATCTTTCAATTGCAAAAGGCCATTTCATCTCTATCACAGGACAATGTATCGGTGAGTAACTACTTCACTTGTCTTGAAGGATTGTGGGATGAACTGAGCAATTATCGTCCTCTATCTACATGTTCTCGTGGCGCTTTGAAAAAACCTTTTTTTTTTTTTTTTTTTTTTTCCTATTCAAAAAGGCGGAAAGTGGCAACCAATGTAATTTTCCTCCTTGGGCATGACCATCAGGGTTCTCACCCGCTGTGAAATGTTCGGTTTGAGCCATAGCTACCTGGGAAGGCGAGTCCGTCACCATAGCCCCAAGAGAGTGCAAGTTGGTAAAACCCTTTCTTAGTAACATCTGGTTCACAGGCTACTATTGCAAGCGGGGTCGAACCCGTTACCACTAGGAAGAAAAGAGGGGGGGAATTCAACCTTATCCCATGCTGTTTTACCAACTCAACTATCACCTTGGTAATCAAGAAAAAAACATTTCTTGATTACCACCAACATGAGTTATTTTATTTTTATTTTTTTCATTTCCTTACGGGATTGAATGAGTCTTTTTCTCACATTAGAGGACATATTGTCCTTCTTGATCTTCTACCATCAATTAACAAAGTGTGTTTTATTTTGTTCTTCAAGAAGAATGCCAGAGAGAAAATTCATCATCAATTGGATCTTTAACTCATGATATTGATGCATTAATGACAAAGTATGTTTTAGCACCTCAAAATTGACATGCTTAGCGGAATGCCTCTCGTAAAAGATCATCCCACCTACAGTCATTGTGGTGTTATTGGTCATACTATTGAAAAATGCTACAAATTACATGGGTATCCACCTGGTTATAAGTTCAATAAAAGAAAATCCAATTCTTATTTTGCTAATTAAGCATCTGAGCAAGAAGTTCCTGGGTTACAAGTTCAATAAAAGAAAATTCAATTCTCATTTCGCTAATTAAGATTTAAGAATATAAACGTAAAGTTGCTCAATTGCCTATTACTCATGAGCAATGACAACAATTATCAGCTTTGCTCAAGCATCAACCATTTGATGCACTTCCTTCCACTCATCAAGTGGGTAATATTCTTACTTCTGAATATCACCTTTTTTTCAAATATGTTAGGTGACTATCTTTCTTCTCCTATCTTCTTTTTTAGACATTAAACATTTTGTTTTTTCATCTTCCACTTTGTTTCATGCTGCTTCCAGTAATAGTCAAAATGATAATCCTTGGATTATTGATACTAGAGATATTGATCATATGATCAGTTCTCTTTCATATTTAACCTTTATTACTGTTGTAGTTTCCACTTGTGTAAAACTATCATATGACTAATTTGCTTTAGTTACCCATATTGATACACTAAAATTTTCAGATACTCTTATTCCAGTTGAAGTTCTTTGTGTTCCATCATTTTCTTTTAATCTAATTTATGCCAATAAACTTATCAAAACTACGGTTTTTGCTTTATACTGTTAGATTTCACTAAATAAATCTGTCTTACTCCATAGCATGTACACAATAATGAAAAGAATGTAAACGTACCTTCTTTGTTTGAAGATGAGTCTGCCATCTTCCTCCTTTTGTCCTGTTGTGTTGTGTGTGTAGAGCGCACTAGTCTCTCAACCCTAATTCCTCTGATGACCTAATGAAGTATAATGGGCTAACTTCATTATATATGTAGAGTGAGAGTACATGGCTTCCTCACGTGCTTATAGAATTGGTCCAGCCCATTATAGACTCAAATATTAAAATGACTATGCAGTCCACTCAAAAGTAAAATAAAACCCAACATATACAACATTTGTTCAATTGGAATACAATTAGAATGGGTAGAGAACAAGGTGGCCTGTTTCATTTACAATACAAATCTCAATCACATTCTTATGCTCAAGTTTCAATTCAAGTCTCTTCCATAAATGTTGTTTATGTTGATATTTGACATTTAGACTAGGCCATATATCACATTCTTGAATAAAATTGTTGCATGGACTAATTAATTCCTCTAATTTCTTTTGAATCAAACAAATGTTGTACAGTTTGTCCCTTAGCTAAGCAACGTCGATTGCATTTTTCAATCAGCAACTCCGTTTCTTGGCATCCTTTTGAGTTGAGGTATTGTGATATTTGAGAACCATTATATGTTGAATCTACTAATGTTCTTGTTTCTTTCTTACCATTGTAGATTACTATAGTTGATTTACTTAAGTTTATCTCAAACTTGCTCCCATATTCAATCTTTCCTTCATTTGATCAAAACACAATAATAACTTATGTTGTGCAAAAAACACGTACACGCGATTACAATTACGGCTAAATAAGACGAGAATAATCACACATAAAATAACACCAAGATTTAAGTGGTTCCCTCAGTGTGAGTATGTCCACTGGCTCAGGCGATCATAACGAAATTCACTATGAAAGATGGAGTACAAAATATAGTAGAGAGAAAATCACTCAGATCCAAAATCCCAATACACCCAAATCTCACTATCACACAATAGAGATTATTCCCCAAAGAGAATACAAAAGACAGAAATACTAACTCTTCTTTTTTTACTGAGATACGATGGCGATTCGTCCCTATTTCTTTTTCTCTTCCACTATAGCACCCTTTCTTTTTCTCTCTTATTTTGACTCCTCCAAAATCAAAAAGAAAACAGTCAACTTCTTTTGATCACACACATAGCAGCCCACCTTTCTCCCTTTTAGAGACTAACATTTGTGCAGCTCTATCTTGTGATACGGTGTTACAGCCCTCAAACACAGCAGCCCACAAAATTATACTTGTGCAGCTCTGTTTTGCTTCTCTTGTGCACACACAAAAAGAACCAAAAAGCATATATATATATATATATATATATATATATATATATATAGCAAGCAAACTAGGTTACTTTTGAGAGAAAAGTCCAAGTCGGTGCATTCCTCTCCCACTCCACGTTGGAATATGAAACCAAAGCTTACAAGGACTAGTAAAAGCAATGGACCCCACACCAAACCTTGATGGGTTAAGGCACACACGTCAACACCTTAGAATTAATTTTTTTGTGATCCAACAATGGTGCTGAATTCAAATGGTTGATTTTTATTCTTAAAATGAACAATTGATCTCTAGAGTAGTGTTGAAACGCCTCAACAAAAGGCTATTGTTCAATGTAAACATCAACATTTATTGAATATGGCAAGAGCTTTGAGGTTTCAAGCTCATTTTTTTTCCTGTAGTGATTGTATAATTACTGTTGTACATGTCATAAATCGCATTCCAACCCCTCGGCTTTTCCAATAAATTTTCAAATGGAACACTATTTTCCATTACTCCAACCTATTCTCATCATCATGTCTTTGGATGTCTTTGCTATGCATCTACTCTTACCAGTAAGGGCGAAAATCTAGAACTGCTAACCGTTTTTTTTACATATATATATTTTTATTATATAATAATAATAATAATAATAATAATAATAAGAAGAATATTTATACTTATAACATGATTAATTGATGATTAAATTATATGATTATATAATAACAAATTACACATGTATGTTAATCCAATGTATGTTAGTATATTATAAATTATAATTATACATATATGCATATTGAATAATATAAATGTATAAGATCAATATTTAATCATGTGATTCAATGACAGTTCAAATGCTTAATCACATGATCAATTGGTTATTAAATCATATGGTTAAATAATAACAAATTATACATATATAACATGACATAAGTATACAAATTCATACTAATACAATAATTATTAATTAAGTATCTAGAGACTTAGTTCCAATATATGTTATAAATTATAATTTTACATAATAATAATAATGCTAACTCCCCCTTAGTCTTTTGATTCTAATATAAATATATTGTTTGTATGTTAGATAATATATATATATATATATTGCCTACACTTGTGCGAAGGCAATATAAAGCAGATCGAAAGTCTGTACTTGTATTAAGGTTGAAAGTCTGTACTTTAGGTTTTCAAGTAAACCTCTCTTCAAACTCTTCTTGTTTGTCCCATATTGGAAACAAACCAACTTATTACACTTTCACTCCTCTATATAAAGCAGCCCTTCACTGCCTGGCTAAGACCAACCTCACTAAGACCAAGGAAGCTTGGCTAAGCCCAAGCCTGGTGCGCCGTAGGTGCACAAGCCGGGTTTTAGTGCAATTTTTTTTTTCTTGGTGCGCCGTATGTATACAAGCTGGGTTTCAGTATAATTTTATTTATTTTTTATTAAAAGCGGAGGCGGTTATTTATCTGCTAACTGCTAACCAGACGAGTAATCGCCTAAGCTGTTAATCACCTAGCGGTTAGCGGAGATGGTTACTAAAATTTACTAACTGCTTAGACAGTTGTGGTTAGTGGTTTTAGTCACTAACCGCTAATTGCAACCATCTTTTCACCTTTACTTACCAATACAAAATTTAACTCACGTGCTAAGCCCTGTACTTTTATAGGATAGCCCTATAGAAGCATATGATACAAGTTGTTTGATGTTACTACAAAGTCTGTACTTGTATCTCGAAATGTAATTTTTCTTGAGGATGTTTTTCATATGAATCATCAAAGTTTAATATGTCTACTCTAGATGATTGATTTGTTCTTCCTAAATAAGTTTCTAATGATGTATCTTCATTTCTTATATTCCATTACATCCTACTAATCTTGAACATAGTGCCGGAGCCAGGGTTTTGGTTCAAGGGAGTCAACACAAATTTATTGATTAAAAAATTAAAAACACTAAAACATATAACTAACGCAATAAATAAATAATTCAACAAATTTAATTATTGTTTAAAACATATAAATGTAACTTACAATTTATTTTATCTTATAAAATTCTTTATTTAGTTTTCCTCGACAAGACTTCATACCTTGAAATCGTTGCATGATTACTTCATTGCTAATAGTTTTGAATATATAATTTTCAATGTACATAACTAGACAATCATTTATCCACTAATCTCTCATTCAGTTACGTAAACGATTTTTAACAATATTCATTGAAGAAAAAGCTATTTCAACAATTGAGGGGTGGCTTTGAACCACCCCTTTGTGCGTAGCCACCCCAATTTTTGTATTACCATAATCACCTCTGTTCCATCTACCGCCTTTATACGATTCTTGACATCCTCAGGCAAGTGCAGTGGTGGGTTAGGAAAGGGGGGCAAATCCAACTTCTACATCTTCTTTGATATCATATCGGTGGTGGGTTCTTTGTTAATATATTTTTAGACTTCTTTTGGCTTATCTTGAAATCAATGTCCTCTACCCGCTCCCATAGCTTCTCTTCAAACCATTCTTTGGGCTTTGAGCTTGTACAACATAAGTCATGATCTTTTCAACGTCAAACCCTTATTTCTTGGGGCTGTCCACAAGTTTACTTTTCTATAGTTCTCATAAGTCTATGCATAAATACAAATAAACAATTTATTTTCCAAAAACAAACAAATAAAAAAATTATTAGAAAAAAAAAAATATTAACGCTTATGAATTATTGAGCGCCCATGTGCACTAGTGGGAGACCGGATGTCCTCGATGGTGGACATCGTAGTTCTTGAATGATTTGAATCTGGTCTATTATAGGTATTCTTCTCAACTCTGATCTCTTCCGGTTATGGGTCACTTGGTTAGTTGACATGGCTGACGATTAGCTTTTTTAGGGCTTTTGGCGATCAAAGTTTGTAAGAGAAGAAGAAGAAGAGAGGAAGATGATGTTTAAGAGCTTTCGATTTTATGTGAAATAGATCGAAGCGGGTTGGCTCATATTGAATCAACTTAATTTTCCCATTACCTCACTCAAATACTTTCCATTTTAAGAAACTTCTTTTATGACCAACGCTTTTAATATCTATAAAAGTTCTTGTCTGGTTTTTGCATTTTTAATAAAGCTTCACATCTTCATCGAGCTTGATTATATGCACTACTGTGAGCCCCAACATGACTATGTAACTTCTCTTTCTTGTTCCAATTTTTAGACCATTCAATAACAACACAAGTCTTCTCCTACTTGATTTTTAGTATCTGGTTTGAAGAGATAACAATATAAGTAATATGCAACATTTTTTAAAATTTTGTATTTCAACCAATCACCATATTGTTTGAACCATGTTGGATTAAAACGGCACCATGTTTTTCCAAATTGTGCTTTTGAAAAATCATAGTTAACTGGTTGACAAGGTCTTTTTTGTTGTACGCTCTTTGAATTTGATCTCAATCACTAGGATGATAATTATGAATTTTTTTTCTTAAGCAATGATCTACTAACAGATTTGATAAATCGATCTTGACATGAGCTCGTTTAGAATTTGATTGCAATTCAATAAAATCATTTTTGTTCTCCATACTCTTAGGTAATTACAATTATATATTTCATATTATTAAAAAATATGTAACAAAAATTATATATATATATATATATATATATATAGACACACACACACACACAATTAATTAAAAGAGCAATTTAAATATTAAAGCTCATAATTGTAAAAGTTAAATTACATATCTCTTAGTTTCTAAAAAAATATAGCAATTAATTGGAATTGTTGAAAGCTTCAAATAGGATAAAATATTGTAAGGGTAATCATAAATTTCAACTTGTTTAATGGTGGCTTCAAAGATGCAATAGCAAATTAGTGTTTTAATATGGACACATGTTAATTTTATAGAATAGGTTTGAGGAAATTCCTCCAACTCAGTTTGAAAGAAAATTCTGTCCTTTTTTTTAATAGTAGGAACAAAGTTGAAATAAATTTTATTAAAAACTCATGTGCATTTCACATGTTATTAAAAAAATGGACACATGTCACTTTTATAGACTAAGTTGAAGAAAATTCCTTCAACCCAGTTTGGAGGAAAACTCTGTCCTTTCAGTATTGCTTCCAACGTTTTGTCACGTCACAAAAAATAAAATAAAAAAATATTAAATTAGAGAAATGACAGGATGACACACAGACAGACAGAGGATTTACAAATACTAAATTACACGCAGCGTTTTTTTGAAATCTAAATAGGACGTCGGTAATACCCCAAAAAATAAAATTCATTTTAAAAATATATAAATCCTTTGTAAAATACACATGGTTTCAAAATAAAGTTTCTTTATATATATATATATATATATATATATATATATATATATA
>NC_081550.1:9524662-9537727 GCF_901000735.1 Corylus avellana
CCTCCAGAAAAAGGGTTGTTCGTTGTTATCTCCTTTTATAGTGTCCTTGCATGTAACGTTGGCACTCCTTTTCCTTGGAAGAGTATTTGGAGGACTAAGGTTCCCTTGAGGACAGCCTTTTTTGCCTAGTCGTTGGTCCTAGGAAGATCCTTACTATGGACAATCTTAGGAAGCAACATTTCAATGTGATTGATAGGTGTTGTATGTGCAAAAGGAATGGGGAGTCCGTGGACCATCATCTCCTCCATTGTAAGGTCGCTTGCGCCTTAAGAAATGCCTTTTCCAGTCATCTTGGGCTGTCTTGGGTGATGCCTAGTGGTGTAGCTAACTTGTTTGCTTGTTGTTGTACTGGTGGTAGAACTCGAAGTGATGCTGTGTGGAATAATGGTGCCTTCTTGCCTCTTGTGATGTCTTTGAAGGAAAAGAAATGACAGAAATTTTGAGAACCGCGAGATGTTGTTGGCGGAGCTTGAGTCCTTTTTATTTTTTACTCTATATACTTGGACAGCTGCCGTTTGTAGCTCCCTAGGAGCTTAGTTTTCATAATTTTCTTGTTCTTTAATCTATTCCTAGTTAGGTGTTTCTTTTGTATACTTTCTGTGTATCTGAGTAGTGCTTTTCGGTTTTAAAATAAAATAAAATAAAAAATTCATGCCTAAGATGTTTTCTCCTTGAGTAGCTTCGGAGTTAATCTTCCTCAGAAGCAACATATATGTGGTAATTGTATTATATATGCTCATGGCTAAGATGGGTCAATGGGACGGATAAACTGGGGTTCATTCCTTAATATTGTAATTATTTTGTTTGTTTTGTGTGTTGTTTTTTTTTTTTGGGAAGGGTGAGGTCATGAGCTAGGTATCAACGATTTTATAGCATGTAAGTTAAACGAGCTCCATCTCAAATGTCATTTCCTCTTTTTATTGGAATGGGATGAAGGGTGAGGTCATGGGTTCATGAATTACTGGATGTATGTGTATAACTTACCAATAAAAAAAAAAAGGAAAAAAGATTTTTAATCTTTTTCTTCACCAAAGATATGATTTTCATTGAAATGAACGTGTGAGTGCATTCTTCTATAATTTTCCCTTCACGCACTCAAAAATCCCAAAAAAGGAACACTGTTCAGTTATGATTTGGGTTTGGGTGGTAATCCATTGATCTGGAATGGTTTTGCTGCCATATTTTGCATATGCAGTTTACTTATTAAATTGTTCAATTAGTGAATATGTTCTCTTCTTCCCACAATTCCAGCTTCAAGATACTGAGACAACTTCAGGAGAATCAGAGGTTAAATTTCAGGTGTCCAGGGATACTTTAGGTGCCATGCTGAGATCAATGGCTTATATACGCGAGCAGCTTTCAAATCCTGTAAGCATTCTTTACCGAATCACCTAGGAATCTTTCTTTAATTGCATTATATTCCCTATAATACGACTGTTGGAATTTTATCTTGCAAAATATATCTTCACTAAACATCATTTACCAATAAACCTGATATATGATTAGTCTTTCATTGTGCAAAATGAAGCTTAATTAGGAAACCCAAGATAAATATCTTAGGGTAAGCTATTCACATGGGATAAAACCACACATTACTTATTCTTTCTGTGTTTGGATTAGTCTTACCCCTTCCCCTCACTCGATTAACATTTCTCTTGGATTGTGAAACTTTTTTGATATTGTACAAATGTGCATTATGCTAAACAATCATGTAATACAGAAGTTAACATTTTGAAACTTATCTTCTTTACTCCTCAAGTTTTTGCCAGGAAAAGAGTGGGTGGCTGTGTGTGTGTGGCTTGGATACCTGCAAATAATATAGAAAGAGACAAAAGTAAGAGGAGGATGAAGATGGTGGAAAGAGAAGGATGAGGGGGAGAAAAGAAGGTTTTTGTGAGGAGCCACAGCAAGAAGTCTGAAGAAGTGATTTGATGTTAAAATTTTTACACAGAAATAGAGAAAAAAATAGAAAGAGAAGGACGAGGGGGAGAAAGAAGGTCTGATGAGGAACACAGCAAATAAGGCAGAGGAAGCAGTTGATTCTTCTTTCTTTCTTTCATCTTTGTTAATATGGAAATGATATCCCATTGATACTATACCCTACCCGGTGTGGGAGTATCCATTACATGCGGAGTATACTTTTTTCCATTGACTTTCAATTACTAAACCTGTCTTTTATTACTGTGACTATAAAATTCTTACTGGATAGATTTCTAGTATAATAATAATAATTATTGTCTTCATTCATTTGCTCTCTCCTCTCTCCATCTTCATCATTTATCTTTCATCCTATCTAGCCACTTTGGTCGTTAAATCATGAACTAACGTCACTGTCTCTCCCCGTTTAGCTTCTCTGGACCATAAAAAGGTTGCTTTTCAACTTCTTGATCTCGCAATCTGCCATAGCCTATATATAGCTTATAGTAAATTGGCAGTTTATTTAATAAGTGAGGCTTTCTCAAAGCACTTGTCTTTCAAGCAGCATTCCCTTTATGAATGTAGTACATAGGGACTCCCAAGTGAAGTAAATAAAATGGGAGACATGACAAAGGCGGAGCCAAGATTTTGGTTCACAGGGGGCAAGTTTTCTTTTATTATTAAACCCCTTTTTTTTTTTTTTTTTCTCAATCCTTAGCCCTCTCATTGGAAAATTCTAAGAAGGAATTTTTTGTTTTAATGTGTTACTTATTCTTTTGGCTACAAGGAAATGAGTGTCTTCTATTAGACTAACTAAGGTTCTCGTTTTATAATTTTGTTGTAAGATCTAAAATTCGTTTCTTTCTCTCTCTTTTTTTTTTTTTTTTTTTGCTGAAATCGATTCTGTTGTTTTTATGTTTGTATGCTCTTGCATTGTGAAGGATCTTTTGCTTGAATTTGAATAAATAATTGGCAGTAGCTGGACTGAAGCATTTGAAGTGTATGGTGGTGTCACATTAAAGTATATGGTGAAAATTTGATTTTGTTGTTTTAATCATGAGACTTGTTTGGCAGGCCGAGACCCACTCAGAGCCTCAATCCAAAAAGCAAAGGAAGTAAAGCATGGTAATTTGTGGACTTCAAATTTCACGCCCAGATCCCCATGAATGGAAAAAGTAGGGTCTCTTTTCCGTTGGGATGTTTTCATTTTCTAATTATATGTTGGATAGCCTCTCTTTTCCCCTTCTCTGTAAGCTTGTCCAACATACTTGTACATGTAATGTATCAAACCTGTGAATTCAAGGCATCAAAGAGTCTTTGTTAGGTCTGATATGCTCCTTATTGTATCTTTCCCCATTGATAGATGACACCATCTACTTAATATGCTTGTTCTAGATTGTCTCCCCGTTCTTTTTGATAGGTTCATTTTTCTTCCACAAGAATTGGTCAGTAAACTTTCAATTTGGACTGATTTAACTACTCAGAATTCTCGATACAAACAGGCTGCCGTTTAGTTTCTAGCTGCCCCTTCGTTTACCAGATTGTGGATTTCTTGCATGTCAATCAAAGGAACATACTTGGTTGGATTAACAATTGGGGAAAATATCAAAGAATTACCTTGTGCTTTTGCTGAATTTGATTTAACAACCTCATGTAATTCTACTTTTGCAGTCAAATGCTTTGCCAAATTGGTAATATAATGCATGTGATATTACAATTATAACCATAAGATAATTAATAATAATAATAATAATAAAAAAAAAAAAAAATCTTACACTATATTACCAAGCTAAAGTGGCTCTACCTAGCGAAGTTTGTGTTTGGGTAGAGGGTTGGCTATTGCAAGTAGGTGCTTTCTGACCTAAAAAAATTGATTTACAACCCCCACTCAGCTTAAAATTTATAATATTACCCCTCATTTTGTACTAAATGGATACTTTTCATTTCATTTGAAATGGAGATGATTCATTTCATTTGAAATGGAGAGGATTCTATTTCCTCAGCTCAAGAGTGGGAAAACCCCCCCTCCATACAAAAATGTCCCATGGAGCACAATGCCAATGCCAAAACATTTGGAAAGGGTCATATAACCAAATTAGTTAAGTTGGTTAGGTTAGTTTATATGATGACCTGGATTAGTTATATTTCTGTTAATTCATTTGTTGTATAAATAGAACAAATGAAAGCAAAGTATAATGCTGTTTTGTTTTTTCTTACAACTCTGCAACTTTGATAGGGGAGCAAAGTATTCTTAGTCAAGTTTTCTTTTCATGGTGTTTTCTTCCTCTGCAATTTCCATTGAAGATCTTCCAGTCCCTTCTACCTTCATCATGGTTATAGTCCTAGTTCTACATTGGTTTCTCAACCTTTCACTGGTGAGAATTACAATACTTGGAATTGTTCCGTGATTATGTCGTTAACAACCAAAAACAAAGTCGGCTTTAGTGATGGTACTCTTGAGCAAACCATCAAGTCCTTGAGATGTTTTACATCACACATGGATCAGGTGCTATAAAATGGTTTTGTCTTGGATTTTGAACTCAGTTTCAAAGGAAATACTTGCAAGTGTTATATATATTAATACTGCTGAAGAAATGTGGATCGATCTAAAATAGCGTTCTTTTCAATGAAATGGCCTAAGAATCTTTCAATTGCAAAAGGCCATTTCATCTCTATCACAGGACAATGTATCGGTGAGTAACTACTTCACTTGTCTTGAAGGATTGTGGGATGAACTGAGCAATTATCGTCCTCTATCTACATGTTCTCGTGGCGCTTTGAAAAAACCTTTTTTTTTTTTTTTTTTTTTTTCCTATTCAAAAAGGCGGAAAGTGGCAACCAATGTAATTTTCCTCCTTGGGCATGACCATCAGGGTTCTCACCCGCTGTGAAATGTTCGGTTTGAGCCATAGCTACCTGGGAAGGCGAGTCCGTCACCATAGCCCCAAGAGAGTGCAAGTTGGTAAAACCCTTTCTTAGTAACATCTGGTTCACAGGCTACTATTGCAAGCGGGGTCGAACCCGTTACCACTAGGAAGAAAAGAGGGGGGGAATTCAACCTTATCCCATGCTGTTTTACCAACTCAACTATCACCTTGGTAATCAAGAAAAAAACATTTCTTGATTACCACCAACATGAGTTATTTTATTTTTATTTTTTTCATTTCCTTACGGGATTGAATGAGTCTTTTTCTCACATTAGAGGACATATTGTCCTTCTTGATCTTCTACCATCAATTAACAAAGTGTGTTTTATTTTGTTCTTCAAGAAGAATGCCAGAGAGAAAATTCATCATCAATTGGATCTTTAACTCATGATATTGATGCATTAATGACAAAGTATGTTTTAGCACCTCAAAATTGACATGCTTAGCGGAATGCCTCTCGTAAAAGATCATCCCACCTACAGTCATTGTGGTGTTATTGGTCATACTATTGAAAAATGCTACAAATTACATGGGTATCCACCTGGTTATAAGTTCAATAAAAGAAAATCCAATTCTTATTTTGCTAATTAAGCATCTGAGCAAGAAGTTCCTGGGTTACAAGTTCAATAAAAGAAAATTCAATTCTCATTTCGCTAATTAAGATTTAAGAATATAAACGTAAAGTTGCTCAATTGCCTATTACTCATGAGCAATGACAACAATTATCAGCTTTGCTCAAGCATCAACCATTTGATGCACTTCCTTCCACTCATCAAGTGGGTAATATTCTTACTTCTGAATATCACCTTTTTTTCAAATATGTTAGGTGACTATCTTTCTTCTCCTATCTTCTTTTTTAGACATTAAACATTTTGTTTTTTCATCTTCCACTTTGTTTCATGCTGCTTCCAGTAATAGTCAAAATGATAATCCTTGGATTATTGATACTAGAGATATTGATCATATGATCAGTTCTCTTTCATATTTAACCTTTATTACTGTTGTAGTTTCCACTTGTGTAAAACTATCATATGACTAATTTGCTTTAGTTACCCATATTGATACACTAAAATTTTCAGATACTCTTATTCCAGTTGAAGTTCTTTGTGTTCCATCATTTTCTTTTAATCTAATTTATGCCAATAAACTTATCAAAACTACGGTTTTTGCTTTATACTGTTAGATTTCACTAAATAAATCTGTCTTACTCCATAGCATGTACACAATAATGAAAAGAATGTAAACGTACCTTCTTTGTTTGAAGATGAGTCTGCCATCTTCCTCCTTTTGTCCTGTTGTGTTGTGTGTGTAGAGCGCACTAGTCTCTCAACCCTAATTCCTCTGATGACCTAATGAAGTATAATGGGCTAACTTCATTATATATGTAGAGTGAGAGTACATGGCTTCCTCACGTGCTTATAGAATTGGTCCAGCCCATTATAGACTCAAATATTAAAATGACTATGCAGTCCACTCAAAAGTAAAATAAAACCCAACATATACAACATTTGTTCAATTGGAATACAATTAGAATGGGTAGAGAACAAGGTGGCCTGTTTCATTTACAATACAAATCTCAATCACATTCTTATGCTCAAGTTTCAATTCAAGTCTCTTCCATAAATGTTGTTTATGTTGATATTTGACATTTAGACTAGGCCATATATCACATTCTTGAATAAAATTGTTGCATGGACTAATTAATTCCTCTAATTTCTTTTGAATCAAACAAATGTTGTACAGTTTGTCCCTTAGCTAAGCAACGTCGATTGCATTTTTCAATCAGCAACTCCGTTTCTTGGCATCCTTTTGAGTTGAGGTATTGTGATATTTGAGAACCATTATATGTTGAATCTACTAATGTTCTTGTTTCTTTCTTACCATTGTAGATTACTATAGTTGATTTACTTAAGTTTATCTCAAACTTGCTCCCATATTCAATCTTTCCTTCATTTGATCAAAACACAATAATAACTTATGTTGTGCAAAAAACACGTACACGCGATTACAATTACGGCTAAATAAGACGAGAATAATCACACATAAAATAACACCAAGATTTAAGTGGTTCCCTCAGTGTGAGTATGTCCACTGGCTCAGGCGATCATAACGAAATTCACTATGAAAGATGGAGTACAAAATATAGTAGAGAGAAAATCACTCAGATCCAAAATCCCAATACACCCAAATCTCACTATCACACAATAGAGATTATTCCCCAAAGAGAATACAAAAGACAGAAATACTAACTCTTCTTTTTTTACTGAGATACGATGGCGATTCGTCCCTATTTCTTTTTCTCTTCCACTATAGCACCCTTTCTTTTTCTCTCTTATTTTGACTCCTCCAAAATCAAAAAGAAAACAGTCAACTTCTTTTGATCACACACATAGCAGCCCACCTTTCTCCCTTTTAGAGACTAACATTTGTGCAGCTCTATCTTGTGATACGGTGTTACAGCCCTCAAACACAGCAGCCCACAAAATTATACTTGTGCAGCTCTGTTTTGCTTCTCTTGTGCACACACAAAAAGAACCAAAAAGCATATATATATATATATATATATATATATATATATATATAGCAAGCAAACTAGGTTACTTTTGAGAGAAAAGTCCAAGTCGGTGCATTCCTCTCCCACTCCACGTTGGAATATGAAACCAAAGCTTACAAGGACTAGTAAAAGCAATGGACCCCACACCAAACCTTGATGGGTTAAGGCACACACGTCAACACCTTAGAATTAATTTTTTTGTGATCCAACAATGGTGCTGAATTCAAATGGTTGATTTTTATTCTTAAAATGAACAATTGATCTCTAGAGTAGTGTTGAAACGCCTCAACAAAAGGCTATTGTTCAATGTAAACATCAACATTTATTGAATATGGCAAGAGCTTTGAGGTTTCAAGCTCATTTTTTTTCCTGTAGTGATTGTATAATTACTGTTGTACATGTCATAAATCGCATTCCAACCCCTCGGCTTTTCCAATAAATTTTCAAATGGAACACTATTTTCCATTACTCCAACCTATTCTCATCATCATGTCTTTGGATGTCTTTGCTATGCATCTACTCTTACCAGTAAGGGCGAAAATCTAGAACTGCTAACCGTTTTTTTTACATATATATATTTTTATTATATAATAATAATAATAATAATAATAATAATAAGAAGAATATTTATACTTATAACATGATTAATTGATGATTAAATTATATGATTATATAATAACAAATTACACATGTATGTTAATCCAATGTATGTTAGTATATTATAAATTATAATTATACATATATGCATATTGAATAATATAAATGTATAAGATCAATATTTAATCATGTGATTCAATGACAGTTCAAATGCTTAATCACATGATCAATTGGTTATTAAATCATATGGTTAAATAATAACAAATTATACATATATAACATGACATAAGTATACAAATTCATACTAATACAATAATTATTAATTAAGTATCTAGAGACTTAGTTCCAATATATGTTATAAATTATAATTTTACATAATAATAATAATGCTAACTCCCCCTTAGTCTTTTGATTCTAATATAAATATATTGTTTGTATGTTAGATAATATATATATATATATATTGCCTACACTTGTGCGAAGGCAATATAAAGCAGATCGAAAGTCTGTACTTGTATTAAGGTTGAAAGTCTGTACTTTAGGTTTTCAAGTAAACCTCTCTTCAAACTCTTCTTGTTTGTCCCATATTGGAAACAAACCAACTTATTACACTTTCACTCCTCTATATAAAGCAGCCCTTCACTGCCTGGCTAAGACCAACCTCACTAAGACCAAGGAAGCTTGGCTAAGCCCAAGCCTGGTGCGCCGTAGGTGCACAAGCCGGGTTTTAGTGCAATTTTTTTTTTCTTGGTGCGCCGTATGTATACAAGCTGGGTTTCAGTATAATTTTATTTATTTTTTATTAAAAGCGGAGGCGGTTATTTATCTGCTAACTGCTAACCAGACGAGTAATCGCCTAAGCTGTTAATCACCTAGCGGTTAGCGGAGATGGTTACTAAAATTTACTAACTGCTTAGACAGTTGTGGTTAGTGGTTTTAGTCACTAACCGCTAATTGCAACCATCTTTTCACCTTTACTTACCAATACAAAATTTAACTCACGTGCTAAGCCCTGTACTTTTATAGGATAGCCCTATAGAAGCATATGATACAAGTTGTTTGATGTTACTACAAAGTCTGTACTTGTATCTCGAAATGTAATTTTTCTTGAGGATGTTTTTCATATGAATCATCAAAGTTTAATATGTCTACTCTAGATGATTGATTTGTTCTTCCTAAATAAGTTTCTAATGATGTATCTTCATTTCTTATATTCCATTACATCCTACTAATCTTGAACATAGTGCCGGAGCCAGGGTTTTGGTTCAAGGGAGTCAACACAAATTTATTGATTAAAAAATTAAAAACACTAAAACATATAACTAACGCAATAAATAAATAATTCAACAAATTTAATTATTGTTTAAAACATATAAATGTAACTTACAATTTATTTTATCTTATAAAATTCTTTATTTAGTTTTCCTCGACAAGACTTCATACCTTGAAATCGTTGCATGATTACTTCATTGCTAATAGTTTTGAATATATAATTTTCAATGTACATAACTAGACAATCATTTATCCACTAATCTCTCATTCAGTTACGTAAACGATTTTTAACAATATTCATTGAAGAAAAAGCTATTTCAACAATTGAGGGGTGGCTTTGAACCACCCCTTTGTGCGTAGCCACCCCAATTTTTGTATTACCATAATCACCTCTGTTCCATCTACCGCCTTTATACGATTCTTGACATCCTCAGGCAAGTGCAGTGGTGGGTTAGGAAAGGGGGGCAAATCCAACTTCTATCTTCTTTGATATCATATCGGTGGTGGGTTCTTTGTTAATATATTTTTAGACTTCTTTTGGCTTATCTTGAAATCAATGTCCTCTACCCGCTCCCATAGCTTCTCTTCAAACCATTCTTTGGGCTTTGAGCTTGTACAACATAAGTCATGATCTTTTCAACGTCAAACCCTTATTTCTTGGGGCTGTCCACAAGTTTACTTTTCTATAGTTCTCATAAGTCTATGCATAAATACAAATAAACAATTTATTTTCCAAAAACAAACAAATAAAAAAATTATTAGAAAAAAAAAAATATTAACGCTTATGAATTATTGAGCGCCCATGTGCACTAGTGGGAGACCGGATGTCCTCGATGGTGGACATCGTAGTTCTTGAATGATTTGAATCTGGTCTATTATAGGTATTCTTCTCAACTCTGATCTCTTCCGGTTATGGGTCACTTGGTTAGTTGACATGGCTGACGATTAGCTTTTTTAGGGCTTTTGGCGATCAAAGTTTGTAAGAGAAGAAGAAGAAGAGAGGAAGATGATGTTTAAGAGCTTTCGATTTTATGTGAAATAGATCGAAGCGGGTTGGCTCATATTGAATCAACTTAATTTTCCCATTACCTCACTCAAATACTTTCCATTTTAAGAAACTTCTTTTATGACCAACGCTTTTAATATCTATAAAAGTTCTTGTCTGGTTTTTGCATTTTTTTAATAAAGCTTCACATCTTCATTGAGCTTGATTATATGCACTACTGTGAGCCCCAACATGACTATGTAACTTCTTTCTTCTTCCAATTTTATCCACCTCAATAACAACACAAGTCTTCCTACTTGATTTCAGTATCTAGTTTGAAGATATAACAATATAAGTAATATGCAACATTTTTTTTAAAATTTTTTTTCAACCAATCACCATATTCTTTGAACCATGTTGGATTAAAACGGCAAACAGTTTTTCCAAATTGTGCTTTTGAAAAATCAAGTTAAGTGGTTGACAAGGTCTTTCTCACAATGCCTTGAATTTGATCCCTCATCACTAGAATGATAATTTAAATTTTTTCTCTTAAGCAATGGATTCAATGATTTTGATAAATCGACTTTGAAATGAGCTCCATTAGAATTTTGACGGTAACTGGAAATAAAATCTATTTTGTTCATCAGGCTACCTTAGTAATGTTAATTTATATATTTCATATTATTAAAAAATATGTAACAAAAACTATATATATATATATATATATATATATATATATACACACACACACACAATTAATTAAAAGAGCAATTTAAATATTAAAGCTCATGAATGTAAAAGTTAAATTACATATCTCTTAGTTTCTAAAAAAATATAGCAATTAATTGGAATTGTTGAAAGCTTCAAATAGGATAAAATATTGTAAGGGAAATCATAAATTTCAACTTGTTTAATGGTGGCTTCAAAGATGCAATAGCAAATTAGTGTTTTAAATATGGACACATATTATTTTTATAAATTCTGTCCTTTTTTTTAATAGTAGGGACAAAATTGAAATAAATTTTATTAAAAACTCATGTGCATTTCACATGTTATTAAAAAAAAGGGACACATGTCACTTTTATAGACTAGATTGAAGGAAATTCCTCCAACCCAGTTTGGAGGAAAACTCAGTCCTTTCAGTATTGCTTCCAACGTTTTGCAACATCACAAAAAATAAAAAATAAAAAATATATATTAAATTAGAGAAATGACAGGATGACACACAAACAGGCAGAGGATTTACAAATACTAAATTACACGCAGCGTTTTTTTGAAATCTAAATAGGACGTCGGTAATACCCCAAAAAATAAAATTCATTTAAAAAAATATATAAATCCTTTGAAAAATACACATGGTTTCAAAATAAAGTTTCTATATATATATATCAAGGGAAGATTTGATCCTAGAAACCTTGAGGATCAATACTAGACTTTAGAGGCTCGTTCCTCATGCTGCATAAACTCGATTTCACACCCAAAAACCCTAAAAATCGACCCTTTGATCTATTTAATCATCTGTTAGCCTTTGGGGACCCATTTTGCTAGAAAACCTAGCGTCCTAGAGCGTGGGGAAGGTTGCTACCTTTCCACCTTAGGGACATTTATTTCTTCTGCAGTTTAGCAGGTACTAGATCGAGTTAGAGCTTAGAGTCTTTCACCGAGCTTGCGATGTGGAGCAAGAAAAATAGGCACTTTTATTGTGTCTAAGTAGTTAAGAACTCTAGGAATATATTAGGCAATAGTTAGTTGTTGTTATCTTTAATGGATTTTGTATTGTAGTTTTATTTAAGAGATATTTTTTAAGTATTAATTGAAGCTCAGATCATATTATTCCGCATGTCTTATACTCTCATAGATGTTTAGAGTAGTGTTTCCCAATTAACACTCCCTAATAGTTGACGTGGAAGTTCTACCTTAACTCCCAGGTTATTATTTTTATTAATTTATTATGGCGAGTTATAGTTAGATACCTTTGGACTTGTTTAGGAAAGTAAATAAGTCTGTGGGTCAGTCAGAAAGGACCATCCAGATCTTAAAAGACAGGATGAAAATGTGGGCTCGATTTCAAGGGGAGCTGAATTCAATATCTTCCATTGATCGAGTTCATCTACAACAATAGTTTTCAGGTGACTATTGGAATGGGATCTTACAAGGTATTGTATGGTCGCAAGTATCGCTTGCCCTTGTGTTGGAATGAGGTAGGTGAGACACAACTATTGGGGTCAAACTTAGTCTAAGACACAAAGAAGAAGGTTGCCCTCATCCGACTGAGAACAATGGCTGCCCATAGTAGGCAAAAAGGCTATGTGTATAAATGTGTATCACAGTTTATCCATTTTCCGTCGAATTTAACATACATTCTTAAAGAAAGAGGCTAAGTAAAGAAGAAAATTGTTAAATAGGGTCAATTGCAACATTTTAGTTTTTTTAAGGGGACAATGCAAATCACTTGCTAATTTAAAAAAAAATAATTATAGTTTTTCCTTATTTTTTTTTTTTAATTTGAGGAATGTTATACTTACTTCAATTTCTTTACACAATTTTTTCACACTTATATGTAGCTTTTAAAACCACTATTTAATCAAAATCCAATAAAGATCCATCTCATACCTAATGGTGATTTTAAAAGCCACCTGTGGGTGTAGAAAAATTGTGTAAAGAAGTGAGAATAAGTGTAACATTATTCTTATAATTTATCTAATCTAATTTCGAAGCAGGTCAATTGAAAACGGAGCTTTCAAAATTTATTCTTCCATTGGACCAATTACACATGTATTCTTCCATTTCGCTCTTACATTCCATAACAAGAA
>NC_081550.1:9537827-9555933 GCF_901000735.1 Corylus avellana
ATGGCAGTTGCTGCTTCAACCAGATTGTTGTAAAATAACAGCAGTGAACCTTGGACCAGATCAGAAGTAGCTTTTTCTCGAGGAACTTGAATGTTGCGCAGCTCTATCATCATACAAACATAGATGCCTACAAGCTCCTGTAGTCTATCACAGTGACCTCATCGTCTGGCGCATCTAGGTCTTGATAACTGCAACAACAACAAAATCGAGTGCAGTCAGCATGTCCTCTTTACACATTATCAATCGGAGGCAAAAGGATACACAGAGAGCAAACTGGCTAAGCCCTAAAAAAAAGGCATCGGAGACAGCACTGTCAAACATCAGCAGAGAAAACATCACCACATGTTGACTGCAGATGGGTTTTAGTAGAGCTTTGTATCCCAGAGAGTTGTACATATCTCAAAAATTTAAACTAAACAAGAATTGGTTTCATGGTGGCAGTGGGAAACTATTTTGAGCATCATGAAAAGATCAGCAGAGAAAACGGAAAAACCTTCTGTATAAGGTTCGAAATGGTGATATATTATATAATATATAATATTTGTGTGTACGGGAGCGCAACTTGGGATAAACTATGATAAATTATGGCAATGTCCAATCAATCTTGATGAGGTCTTACTCATTTTCACCCATTTGAAGGAAATTTTGTAATAATTGAAGGTCCATGAAAAAAATGGTCTATGTCTCGACTTGGGGACGCACTAGCCCCATCTATGTGCTACCCAAAATGATAACAGTTACGGCTTCCTCTACTTACTTTTATGTCAAACCTCATATATGATTCAACACAATCCAATAGAGTATTACAATCATCTCCACAGCTCCACTCAAAGATCCATGACATTATCGTTAGAGACTGTTGAACTACAGTGCCCTTAAGTAATATGGTGGTACTAAGTTGGCTTCAATACCATAATCACGACCCAGGAAAGCACAAGCCACATTTATGCAATACCTCAAAAAGACTAGTCACAATCAAGGCTATCCGAAATTGGTTACATTGCCCAAATCAATGACGTAGATCTTTTGGTGTAGCTAATGCATCCCAGGTAATAAAAAATGGTACCACTCTTAGTAACACTGCGGATCAGGGGCACTAAAACGCAACATAGGCGCCAGTGAGGAGACATAAGACTTTTTTGAGTGGAAGAAATAGTACCCCATTATAGGTGGATTTAGATTGTGAAGGAACTATGTAAGCATGTATTGAATCTCAAACTGAATATGTACTAGCTTGATCTAGGCTATATAATTAATTAAGGAAAATTTCAATAGCAACTAGTTCTTTTGGAGTATTGCACAGATGTAATGCGTCTGTGACCCATGACAAATAGTATCAAAACCAATTTGATAACATATTCCTCATGGGCATTGCAATGCCAATTTGATAACCTATTCCTCCTGGGCACTCCAATGCAATGTATGCCTTGACAAAAATGTACAGGATTTGAATGGAATATATCGGTACCCCATATTAGTTTTTGCGAAGGCATCATGCAGAGGTGTGATGAGTTTCATATCAAATGTGTACCAAGTTGATTAGACTATACAAGCAACTATGGCACTTGTGACCAATCTTTTGAGAGTATCGCAAAGATAAACTATTTTGTCTCTAGGATGTGAGACTCTAATTATGGTATATATGCTTTGTTATCTAACATTAAAATTATAGTTAAAAACCCATATCATTTGGCTCCACTAGTTCAAAAACCAGATTTAGAATAAGTAAAATTTTACTATATATAGATTTATCTGAACCATGTTGATCTACAAATAGGTGCAGCCCCATCAATTTTGATAGGGCAGCACCCCGTCATAGTATATCCACACACATATATGCACATTGCACACAGAAAGGAAGACGGCAAAATAGGTTGTATCTGTCTTGATAAAGTTACATTATTGAATCTCACGAAGATATATCCAGTTTAGCCAAGCTACTTACATATGATTGGTTATGGACTAGCATATATCCTCACAGCTTCAATAACACTAACCCTTTAGTTTCTTCAACTAAATACTATCATTCCTACTCACTAATTGGTCTTCATAGTGACTAGACAATTGTAGTGCGCCATTTCAAGTTTTATCCCTTAAAATCAACCACTTTAATCTATTAACTCTAGTTAGACATATTTTACAGAAAATTTCCAATTGTCCTGCATCACCAAACATGATTGACCACAACCATGTTACAAACAATGTATATATTACCAGTATCCCCAACTTCTGAATATTTTCCAACAATCTATTGACAGTTATCTTAAGTTCTGGGTATTTACCAACAATCCAAGGTTCTCCGTCCCCTAAATTCTGAACCCATTCACACTACTAGCACCTCATGGATTCGGCGATATCTCTTCCACTTCTAAAACCTTTTGACGTTACAGAATCTTACCTAAATATTTACACCAACATCGACCTCAACAACCTAAATATGTGGACAAACAACATAAACAATAGCGCCAAATCCAAATACTAGCAAGTTACATTAATTACATAATGTAACATTCACTAAACAAGCTTATGCTAAGTTTATATGATTAACATTATGAACTTTTTCCACAATATGCCTTGCTACCCAGTCATGATTTTTGTTTTCTCACTGAAAATGTTAAAATTCTTCCACTTCCATTTGATGAGGAAGCTAAATCGAACTTCATAATTATAGCTCTTCAAAGTTGCTGTTGTATGATATTATCTTCACTGTAAAACATCTATGCCAAACAAAGCCTAATGAAACGACAAACCAGACAAAGCATAGAGACATGCAAACAAAGATAGACAAGCCGGACAGAGAAAGGCAGCAAGTAAATGGACAATTTTCTTTTTCCAAAAAAGTTTACCCATCAATTTTGAGAAAAAAAAAAAAAAAACAAAACAAAAGACCAAGGAGCACCATGAAGTAGGGGATTGGACTAAATCTTTGATTGCAAATTACCTGCGTAGACGTCGAGGATCTTGCCTAAAACCCGGAGAAAAAGAAAGAATAGGACCTGGCCCAGTTAACTGTGAACCAGCCCGCCCATTTCTACCACCACCTTCAAAAGGGGGAGGACCACCCTGCTCACGCAACATCCGCATTGCCACTTCAGGTGGAGCAGGAACAAAAGGCCCTAATGGACTGCAATTACAACAATATAAAAACTCGCATAAGAAATATCAAAATAAGATACCAATTGCAATCACAATTTACATTTTGCTTGCACTGTCAACGTACCCAGCACCAGGAACAGGCATCAATACTGGCGGAGGGGCTATATCAGAGGGAAAAGGAGCAACACGCATTCCCTGTCCGCCAAAAGTTTCATACATTGGTTCATCAAGATTTCCTCCATCTGATCCATCATTGTTGGATTGGAAATCACTTGACTGTGGGTTTTCGGACCTATCATATTTTTCACTACCATTAGCTCGATTATCACGTTCTCTACGATTGCCACGTTCATCTTTCAATCGATTATCTGGACCTAGTCGACGTCTCAGTGGCCTGTCCTTCTGCAGAGAAAACTCTTTCTTATTAATAAAGAGAACAATAATTATACTCCATCCATCCCAAAATAAGTCCCTTAGCTTAAAAAGGCCCAATGTTTAACAAAGAAGAACAAGTACAAAGATCTCACCAAAATGCTCAAAGGTGGGCATTAGTTTTAATGTGTGTCATAGTTGCTTTTCTTTTTTCCAAAAGGTAAGGGTAGTACAGGAAGATGTAGGTAAAAAAGCGCTGACTATTTAGTGTAGACACTTTATTTTGGGGCATCCCGAACAAAAAAACAAGACACTTGTTTGGAATTTAGTAATAACAATCAAAAACATCAACAACAGCATTCGCAGTGACATCGAAGCAACCAGACGGATTGGGCAGAAGGAGCGATAGCAAGAGGAGGGATGTGGTTACATATCTTTTAATGTGTGCTTCCTTACGAACAGATTACTCTCAAAGCAGGGTAGAGTAAGTTGGAGTGCAGGAAAACACAAATCTAAAACCAAAAGACACGTCTGATATAGGCTACCAAAAGTTGAACATTCAAGATAAGTGGCAGTAAATGTCATGAAACCTAACAAGCTCAGACCTATAGGCAAAGTGTATCAGATCCTTCATTTCTTATCCACAGCTAAATTTAAATTTCTCAAACCTAACAAGCTCAGACCAATAGGCAAAGTATATCAGATCCTTCATTTCTTATCCACAACTAAATTTAAATTTCTCAAAGTTTTACTCAACAGGAGTTTGGGAGGCAAGACACAATTGAGACTTGGTGGTTAAAAAGATACCCCCTGGTCATAAGGAGCCAATTACAAATAAAATTTCCTATTCCATCATAATGATCAACAGCCTCCATGCCTGAGATTTATAATGACAATTTTCTTTCTCTTTCCTCAAATATTAACAAGAGATGATCAATACATACACGAATGAAATGTAAAAAAGATAAAATAAAACAAATATATAGATGTAAATAAATTTTTTTTTAAAAAAAAAAAACCATTTTAGCTATATTTAGATGATCAATATATTGAAAAGGCTTGAGTGGGAATTTTGAAATCTGTCTAAGAGCAAACCTAGACAGCCTGTAAAGGCACTTGCTTAAGCCACAACAGCATATCCTAGCCTTCTTCTCCAGGGACCATTTTCCATATATGTACCATCAAAAATGGAAAGGGATTAAAGGAGAAGAGGTGGGAGGGGGGAGGGTGACAAGAGCTTATAACATTTTTTTTTTTAATGGAGATATACAAGCTATACAGAATCACAGGTTGAACATAAGCAAGCATTCAAACCCCCTCACTAGTAAAACAACTACAAGCAAGAGGGCCAGTATCTACAAAATCTTAGAAAGATGTACTAGGATGCACTCCAAAGGCTGCTATTAGAGGTAAAGGCTCCTAAGAATATTCAGGAAGCTTCCGGATCTGGTTTACCTACAACTCACAGCAAGAATGGCTGGAATTCCACATTCAATGGGACTCGCATTTAAACTCGTAAACATCAAATAAACAAAGAAGAAAAGAATAGAGCCCAAGTTTCTTTCTTTTCTTTTTTTTTGGTTCAAAAACCATGGGAACAGCAAAAATAAAGAGATGGTTAAGGGACACAAAAATGTAATCTATGATGCCCATCTGACATTAAATACAACAGAAATTCATAGGTATTACCTGTTTTTGTATTTTATTATGCTGGGGTAAGGCCTATGTACATTTATGTGACTTCTAGACAGCTAAATGAATCTTCTACTTAAACAAATACAAACTGACACAAATACACACACACACACATATATATATATAGATGGGTAGATAGATAACTAGTTGTTCCCAAAGCTTATTTACAAACCAATATACATAGCCATTTCCAATATCAAGAACCAAAAGCACTGGCTGCACATGCGAATGCCAATTCTGGAAGTCATGACATCTAACAGCCTCTAGTAATGTCACAGGTTTGACAGGCTCTAGAAATTATCTTCTCTACTTTTCTCTTGGTAAAATATATCAAACCTAATTTCCAATTCGACTAATTCTGGTATACAGCTCTTATCAAGCACGTCAATGATGTAATAACTCCTTCTTCAACATGTTCTAAATTTCTTCTTCTCCAGGTTTAGCAATTATTTTTAATAAGTAATAATTTATTGGAAAGAAATCAAGCAAAGTCCTCGTACACGAAATGCATACAAGAGAGACATTCACGCTATAGGAGTTTAAAATCTAAAAAGTCAATAAGATCTAAAGATTCAAAGAGGAAAAAGAAAGACTACACTCTACAGCCCAATCTAAGAGGAATCTCAGAAAAGAGAAATTTAAAGAAAGCATAGGGGTCTCGCAGTCCTCAAAGTGGTATCGAATCCTTTCTCTCCAAATGTTCCACATTAAGAACAAAAGAATAGCTTTCCAAATAGCCTCTTGGGAATGTCCACGCCCTTGATTCGTCCAACAATGTAGCAGCTCTAGGATGCTGCTAGGCATAGTCCACAAAATTCCAAATAAGTTGAGAACCATGTACCAAAGATCATTAGTGTACTCATAATGGATGAGGAGGTTATTCACGAGCCCTAAAATCGGGAATTCCTGGTGTTTTGTGCAAGCTGGACTTGGAAAATTATAGGAGTTTAAAATCTAAAAAGTCAATAAGATCTAAAGATTCAAAGAGGAAAAAGAAAGACTACACTCTACAGCCCAATCTAAGAGGAATCTCAGAAAAGAGAAATTTAAAGAAAGCATAGGGGTCTCGCAGTCCTCAAAGTGGTATCGAATCCTTTCTCTCCAAATGTTCCACATTAAGAACAAAAGAATAGCTTTCCAAATAGCCTCTTGGGAATGTCCACGCCCTTGATTCGTCCAACAATGTAGCAGCTCTAGGATGCTGCTAGGCATAGTCCACAAAATTCCAAATAAGTTGAGAACCATGTACCAAAGATCATTAGTGTACTCATAATGGATGAGGAGGTTATTCACGAGCCCTAAAATCGGGAATTCCTGGTGTTTTGTGCAAGCTGGACTTGGAAAAAGCCAACTATGTCAATTGGGAGTTTCTCTCCTACCTTATGGGACGCCTTGGCTTTGGTTCAAAATGGAGGAAATGGATTTCTGCCTATATCTCCACAGCCCAATTCTCTATATTAATTAATGGTAGTTTGCATGGTTTCTTTGCTAGTGCTAGGGAACCTGCTTTCGCCCCTTCTATTTGTGATTGTCATGGAAAATCTTAGTAGGATGCTGTCTAGAGCTATGGCTAGGGTGTTATTTATCTAGTTTTAGGGTCAACCTCCAAAACGCAGCCTCTTTGGAAATCACCCATCTTCTTTTTGTGGATGACACCCTTCTTATGTGTGATGTAGATCAAGGTCTGATCCTTAATCTGGAACATATTCTCTTGGTTTTTTTAGGATATTTCATGTTTGAAGGTCAATCTTCAAAAATCAAAATTAGTTGCGGTGGGGGAGTTGCAGCATCAGGAAGAGTTCGCTGACATTCTGAATTGTATATCTTCTCTACCATTTCAATATCTAGGACTTTCTTTGGGCACTTCATTTAAGTCAAAAGCTATTTGAGATGAGGTGGTTGAGAAAATGGAAAGAAGATTGGCTAGTTGGAAGAAGATCTATTTGTCTTGAGGTGGTCGTCTAACCCTTATCAAGAGCACGTTATCCAGTCTATCTACGTACTTCTTGTCCCTTTTCCCTTTACCAGTTGGTATAGCTACAAAATTGGAGTGTCTTCAAAGGGAATTTCTTTAGGATGGAATAGGTGGTGAACCTAAGGTTCATCTAGTGAACTAGAAGACTATGCTCCATAATTCCTAGAGGAGAGGGTTGGGTGTGAAAAAAAACTAATGCTATTTAATAGAGCTTTAAAAGACTGAGGGTTAGAAGTCTTCTTAGAAATTGGAAGGTGGATATAGTGTGCTTCCAGGAGACTAAGGTGGATTTTATTTCTTATCACTTTGTGAGGAGTTTGTGGGGATGTTCTTATGTGGAGTGGTGCTATGTTCCGTCCAGAGGGGCCTCGGGAGGAATTCTGGTTATGTGGGATAGAAGGGTTGTTACGAAGGTTGAGGTTGCTTTGGGCAGGTTTGTGGCAGCTGTTTCCTTTAGGAATGTTGATGATGGGTTTGTGTGGGCTTTTGGGGGGGTGTATGGTCCAAACAAAGACAACATTAGGCGTTATCTTTGGGAGGAACTGGTGGGCCTTATGAGTTGGTGGGACATGCCTTGGTGTATTGGTGGGGATTTTAATGTTACTCTTCTTTCTAGTGAAAGGTCGGGGGGAGTTCATTCTCGATCCGCGATGAGGGAATTTGCAGATTTTATATCGGAGCAGGAACTTATGGATCTTCCTTTAGCTGGGGGGGTTTCCACTTGGTCTAACAATCAATCCTGGTCAAGGCTAGATCGATTCCTTGTTTCCACTGATTGGGAAGTTCATTACCCGGACGTGCGACAAAAAAGGATGCTTCGTGTTTGTTCGGATCATGCTCCTATTGTTCTTGATTGTAATTGTTTGTTGGGAGGTAAGAGACCATTCAAGTTTGAAAATATGTGGCTCAAAGCAGAGGGATTTGTGGACAAAGTCAGAAGTTGGTGGGGTTCTTATCATTTCCTTGGCACTCCGAGTTTTATATTGGCAAAAAAGATGCGAGCTCTCAAGGAGGACATTAAGAAATGGAATAACCAGGTGTTTGGCAATGTGGAAGGGCATATCAAGGCTCGGATGGAGGAATTAAAAACTCTTGACAGGGTGGATGAAGAGAGAGGTTTATCCTCTGAAGATATTGAGAGGAAGGGGTCGCTATCTAGAGAATTGGAGATCCTTCTGTTACAAGAGGAAATTAGTTGGAGGCAAAAATCTAGGGTCCGGTGGTTGAAAGAGGGAGATAAATGCACAAAATTTTTCCATAGGATGGCCAATGCAAATAGAAGACATAATACTATAGAGACGTTGATGGTGGATGGTTCAACGACTTCAGATCAAGAGGTTATTAGTGATCATGTTACTCACTTTTACGAGGCTCTTTTCAAAGAGAATCTCACTTGGAGACCGAGGCTAGAAGACCTTGCTTTTGACATGTTAGATGTTGGGGAGGCTTCTAGGTTGGAGACTCCATTTGAGGAAAAGGAGGTTTGGGAGGTGGTGAAAGGGATGGATAGGGATAAGGCCCCAGGTCCGGATGGCTTCTCTATGGCTTTCTTTCAGGATTGCTGGGATGTGATCAAGGGGGACATTATGGCGGTCTTTGCGGAGTTTCATGATCGAGGTAAATTTGAAAAAAGTCTTAATGCCACTTTCATATCCCTTATTCCGAAGTCTCATGGAGCAAATGATTTAAAGGATTTTCGTCCGATTAGCCTTGTGGGAGGGACTTATAAGATTATTGCCAAGGTCTTGGCTAATAGGATGAAGAGAGTAATGAACAAGGTTATCTCTAAACCCCAGAATGCTTTTGTTAAAGGCAGGCAAATCCTGGACTCAGTTCTCATCGCCAATGAGTGTCTGGATAGTCGTATCAGATCAGGGGAACCTGGCTTATTGTGCAAATTGGACATGGAAAAGGCCTATGATCATATGAATTGGAAGTTCCTTCTTTATCTTCTGAGAAGATGCGGTTTTGGAGAAAAATGGTGTTCCTGGATTGAGCATTGTATCTCGTCTGTGAGATTCTCGGTCTTGATTAATGGATCTTCGTCCGGCTTCTTTGATAGTTCACGTGGTGTGAGGCAAGGCGACCCTCTTTCTCCATTCCTGTTTGTTTTGGTCATGGAGGCCTTCAGCAGGTTGATTGATGCATCGATAAATAGGGGTCTCATTTCTGGGTTTTCAGTGGGGGCTAGAGAAGCGGATCAGGTTATCGTCTCTCACCTCCTCTTTGCTGATGATACTCTGGTATTTTGTGGGGCAGATCCTACTCAAGTAAGAAATATTGGTGCTCTTCTAGTTTGCTTTGAAGCTGTCTCAGGGTTAAAGGTAAACTTGGCCAAATCCGCTTTGGTCCCTGTAGGCACTATGGAAAATGCGGGCATGCTGGCTGGTATTTTGGGATGTGGTACAGCTACTACGCCATTCAAGTATTTGGGTCTCCCCCTGGGGGCCTCGTTCAAGGTCAAGACCATATGGGAGGATGTGTTGGAAAAATATGTCAGAAGACTGGCCTCTTGGAAACGCTTGTATTTATCTAACGGGGGGGAGGATCACTCTCATTAAGAGCACCTTATCCAATCTTCCCACCTATTTTCTGTCTCTGTTTCCTATTCCAGCATCAATGGCGAAGTGCATTGAGAAGATTCAACGCGATTTCTTATGGGGTGGGATTGATGATGAGTTTAAGTTCCATCTGGTCAATTGGGATAAGGTTTGTTATCCGATCACTGAGGGAGGTTTAGGCATACGGAATTTGCGGTTGATGAATCAAGCTTTATTGGGAAAATGGTTGTGGAGATTTGCTCATGAGAAAGAGGCTTGGTGGAGAAAGATCCTGGTGGCAAAGTATGGTGCGGTTTGGGGAGGTTGGTGCTCCAGGGTTCCCAGAGGATCGCATGGAGTAGGGTTTTGGAAGCACATTTGTAGGGGGTGGAGGTCGTTCCAAGACCACATTAGATTTGTCCCAGGTCGTGGGTCCAACATCAGGTTTTGGGAGGATATCTGGTGCGGTGACATGCCTCTCAGGGAGGTTTTTCCTGGACTTTTCAGCATTGCCACCAATAAGGATGCGTCTATTGCAGACAATAGGGAATGCTCAAATGGCTCTGCTCAGTGGAGTGTTTCCTTCACTCGCAGGGTTCACGATTGGGAAGTGGAGGTTTTGGCTTCTTTTTACTCGCTATTGTATTTGCATCCAATTGGTGGGGAAGGGGAGGATAGAATAAGGTGGATCTATTCGCGGAAAGGCACTTTCGAAGTAAGATCTTTTTATAGGATCCTTGCATCTAAAGACCTCACTCCTTTCCCTTGGAAAAGTATTTGGTGCACCAAGGCCCCTTCGAAAGTGGCTTTTTTTGCTTGGACGGCCGCGCTTGGAAAAATTCTTACTTTGGACAATGTTCGGAAAAGGGGTATTGTGGCGATAAACCGTTGTTGCATGTGTGAATCAAATGGGGAGTCCATTGACCATCTCTTTCTACACTGTGGGGTGGCGCGCACCTTATGGAACGCCATTTTCACTCGGTTTGGCTTGTGTTGGGTTATGCCGGGCAGCGTTAAGGAGATGTTCGATTCTTGGTGGAAGGGTGGTAAAACTAGTAGCGCCGTTGTGTGGAAGATGGTCCCTCTTTGCCTTATGTGGTGCATTTGGAACGAGAGAAACGCAAGAAATTTTGAGGACTCGGCCAGGAATTTAGAGGAGCTTATTCACTTTTTCTTGTACACCCTCTTCACTTGGACTGCTGGTTGGCTTGCGCCTATAGTGATCAGCTTCCAAGATTTTCTTATTAGATTTTCTTCCTCTCTTTCTTCTTCTTAGTCGCTCTCTTGTATACTCCCGGTGTACTAGGGTTGCGCCCCTCTGCGCCTTTGATAAATATATCGTTACTTATCAAAAAAAATTTATATAAACCCTATATCAATTCTCTCACCATAACAAATCCTAAAATTATAACTTCTCCTATCCTAAAGCCTACCACCACAAGTGCCTGTAGACAGGTTTACCTAAAACTATCCTATGTAAGTTGGCTTCCTCTCTAATGGTAACCCCCAACCCACCCTCCTCTCCCCACAGCCCCCCAAAAAAACACAAAAAGGAGTAAACATGAAGAATCATGGACACCATCTAAGATATTACACTCCTAAGAGCTTAATTTGCCCATAACCAAATTATGATTATAAATTTTCCTGATGTTTCTTTGCCTAAATCTTTATAAGGTCTCACTAATTTATTTCTTTTCAAAAGGAAAGTTTCTTCGGGCTATCTGAAAATAGCATTTTCAATAGCCATGAACATTTAACACACCCTAAAAAACCATCTCAAGAGCACCCTGGACTGTAAATGATTTGGAGAATCGTGCTACGCAGACACATCAAAATGAGTGAAGTATCCATGTAGCATAGGATCTAAGCATGCATAAGGACAAAATTAAAGAAAAAATTAAAAGAGTGAACAACATTAGTAAGATAACAATAATAATGATGGTGGCAAAGTGACAAAAGAACACACAAGTAACGGAAATATAGTTTCTTTCAGCCATTTACATGCTTTTATAATGGTAATGAATAGTAAAAATCTGTGGACAGAATGGTGGTAAATTGACCAAATGATAACATCATTCAAACCAAGTTTGGCATTTTTTCTAAAATAAAAACTGATGTAGAATTATTTCAGTGACTTGAATGATTATCTTACTCATCAAAAGATGAATGATTTAACTCTCCTGTTGAGAAAATCCTCTACCCTCCCAACACAAGTTCCTGAGTTCTATTACTTAAGACGAAAACCTTGGGGTAAACCTGGCAATGAAGCAAATGCAGGTCAAAGTAAGATCACAGACGATAAATATTGCCCAAGCCAAATCCAACTAGCCAACTCATTTCTATTTGGAGATATTCAAAGGAGTTAATATATGGACATCCCCTGAAACTGGGTTGAGAGTCAAACCAAACCACTTTGACCTACACATGCGAGTCCAAGTAGACGCAGCCTGCTATACTTGGAGAGATTTACGCTACTATTATGAAAAGAAATAAATTTTTCAACGTTATTCAAAGTGTACTCCATGACCCAAGATTACCCTTTCAGCATATACAACAAATAATAAGAATAACTACCAAATAATAGCTCATGACAAGTCAGATTCAGCAACACTCATGGTTTACAAACCTTATATAACTCAGCCTATGGTAATATCTGACACACACTGCTGCAGGTGCTAGCACCCTGCCCTCAGTTTCAAATAATCCATAGTTGACAGTCAAGGTAATCAAGGTTTTAGTTGGTTAATACATTAATCATCCTATATGCCTCCTAATTTGATGCATGGACAATATACGCATGACTTCCCCTAGATCAATACTCTTATTATTATTTACACAAAGCAAAACTCATGACATTGCACAACTGGATGTTGCAAACTCAATGTAAGAAAACATTGCATGAATGCAGATAGAAGGCGCCAGTCAACAAACCTCCAAATCTTGCAGGACCTTCTGGGGGTACTTGTGCATAACTAAGATTATAAAACTCCTTTGTTTGATAATTATAAAGATACCCTGCAATGAAGTACCAAAAGATGCTTAGACAAAATAAAACCATCAACTAAATCAAACTAACCATGCAAAAAAACACACTGACTGGCTCAATCCATGCTTCATATTAATGCTATGATAATTCAACACAGATGGATCATGTCCAACTGACCATCAAAAGGTCGATTCTAGAGTTAGCATTGATTTACATCAGAATATACAATTAAAAAAAAAAAAAAGTCAACCACGCTTCACTTCAGCCACATGAAAATTAGAGACATTTAGAAGGAAACAAAACAGCTAGCATGGGTCAACGGATGTATAGAACTGCTAGAACCACACACAAGTTCGGTTAAATACCAAAAGAAGGCCATTTAACAGAAGCATTATGATTCGAACATGTGCAAAGAGGACATAGAAAGAAAGACAAAACAACCAGATATTGATTCAATGAGAGATGTTATTCATAAACAAATGGGACTGAAAAGTATTGCCTTAATAAAATCATATAGCAATGGAAAATTGATTTTTGTACCACAACAAGAGGATCATAGACTAGATCATAATGTGTGACAAATTGACATCTGTTTATACATGTCAATGCAATAATGACAGAAAATAATAATTAAACAAGAAAGAGAATAACAAGAAGATAGTCTAACAGTGTGAGAGTGACTGAGATTTAACATATAAACATGTAATGTGATGCACCCAAAGAATCAGATGCTACCTTGACCAGGAGAAGTCAATAAACTATTCATCAAAATAGTATCATATCCGACAATTCTGTTTATGAGGAGTTGCTGCCACCTGGCAATAAGAAAATATCCATTCAGTTACATTCTAGTACATAGCTCCTATACGTATACACATATAACTCAAATTCTAAAGTACAACAACAGTTTGACAAAAATGTTAAAAATATGATGAAGTTTAACCAAAATGATGATGCAAATGCCAGTGTTAAGCTTTTAATTGTCTCAACCAAGCACAAATCTAGTTATAAACCTCGTATTATGCCTAGAAGAATGTTAGGACATTATCTTCCAAAAAAAGGCATTGACACAATTGTTTTCAGTGAGTCTAGCTTGTCAACAAACAAATAAACTCTAAACCACAGATGTTCTTAATCTGTACTCTAGGTTTTGAACTACAGACACTTGGATTCCACAAAAAAATTAAATTAAATCTTTCTTTTTGATAAGTACCACAAAGATTAAAATTTCAAAATAGATATCCAAATAAGAATTAAAAACTCGGACTTAACAAAGAAAATTATTGAAAAAATAGGTTCTTCAGAAAAATTGTCACTTCCAAGCTCAATTCAAACCACCCCGACAATGGTTAAGTTATGTTTGGAAGATATAACCTGTTTCCAAAACAGGAATGCCGAGCTGATATGCTAATGTTAACAGTACGAATATTATGGCGAGACTTAGCTCCTTCAGGTAGCAAGAAATATCCCTGCAGGACAAGCACTATTAGAACATTGGAAATAACAAAGTATAAGCAGAAATACGGAATCAGAGTATATGCAGAAAAATTTCATAAATTGCAAGGAACAAACAAATAAGGTGAACAATCACCTTTTCCATAGTGTATATATAAGTTGGTTCAAAGGCTTTGCTTCTATTCTCAAGCCATTGCACTGAAACAGATGCAAAAACCATGATCAGAAAACAAGAAATATATGGTACAACTAGGGAAATTAGAAGAACAGGTGAAACTATCCTGGTCAGCTCATGAATTCTTCCATCCTAATTATATGATTGCCTGCCCTTTTTTTTTTTTTTTTTTTTTTTTCTTTTGCCAGATTGTCACAGGTCTATAAAAGCAATAGTTTAAGAATATATGTACACACAGAGATACATACATATATATATATATATATATATATATACACACACACACACACACGCATCTTGATATGTTAAGAATTATGATTTTTGGGAAAAGTCCACATACACTCTTTACCACCTAATTGACAATGTCTCTCCACCCCAAACTTTCAATTGAGACAATGTCCCCCCTAAACTACCAAGAAATTGACAATATCCCCCCAAGGCCAGCAAAAAGACAAAAATAATCCTAAATTTTTTTCAATAAGACAAAAATGCTAAAATAAAATTCGAAAAAAAAAAACAATTTATTTATTTATTTATTTATTTTCTTTATGAAAGAAAATGAAAAAATTTAAAATTTCCACACCCTGGTTTTTTACCTTTTATTTTTAAAAAATAGTTTTAGTTTTTTTTTTTCTTTAATTTTTATTTTATTAAGGGTATTTTCGTCATTGGGAGACATTGACAAGTTTTGGAAGTTTGGGAAAAACATTGTCTCAATTGAAAGTTTTTTTTTGGGGGGGACATTGTTAAATTGAGTGGCAGTTTAAAGAGGGTATGTAGACTTTTCCCATGATTCTTTTACTAAATAGTGCTAACAAAGTCTTACATTGCCCATTTAGCCTTTCATAATGACTTTCTGACAATGACTAAATAATTCAAATTTTCCAAAATTTAAGATAACCACTCATGTTTTGCCCTAATTCCCCATACCATTTCCATATTGATTAATTAAGGGGGAAAGCCTTTTATTGAGTTCTCCCAGCTTCTTATAACAAATACACAATAAGAAGACATTCTACAATACTAGAAACTATGAGGAACATCTGACTTTTAGTCTTCTGAGGCATAACAGAGCTTTTGAGGAGCTTGATTGACTCTAACGTGTGAGGGGTCTGCGTAAATGGGGAATACATGGGTACCCTTAAGGCAATTCTTAAAATCCAAAGAAAAAAGAAAAGCTCATGGCCTTATTTCTTCTGGTTGCCTGAACACCAAAGATAATGGCTTATCTCAGCACACAAAATTCACAAATGCCAGACAACAATAGATAAAAAAAATAAATCTAAAAGAATCAAAAGAAACCCTAGGAACCACCTCCACAAATATGGGATAGATGATTCGGACACAATGCACAGTGTATAAATAAGTACTTTTGAATATGCCTTATTGCTAATTTTTTAATATATAAAAAATTAAAAAAAAATTAAAAAAAAAAAAAAAAAACACTAAAGGGCATAACATATGCATAAATAAAAAAATTAGTTTTGAAGCAAAGAATAATTTTCTTTTTCACTCTTGGCAACAACAACTTTGGGCTACCTTCACTTGGTCACAAGAAGCAAACCGAGCAAAAAAAAAACTAAACCTGCTGTAAGCCACGTGCTAGGCAAATCCTCAATCAAATGAGAGTAACTAATTTTAAAGTATGGCCTCACTATTTTTTTAACAAAACACCCGTCCCCACTGGAAAAGAAACCCTTAAGTCCCTATCTCTTTCCTACCAAGCATGTCGTCATGCTCTCTCTCAAATGGCAAAAAAAAACCTACACGAGCACTCCATATTCTGCCTTGTCTCACCGTATTCTATATACGATATGTATCAGATATAAAAATGATTGATATTTCCATGTATTTATGCTTCATAGAAGAAACCTAAGAGGATCTCAATAAGAAGAAAAAAAATGTGTAGCAAAGATACATAAATAAGCAACCAATATGCAAAATTAAATGCAATCATCTCTCTACTATGTACACCAGTGGCCAAAACAGCGCCTTTAACCCCAAGGCTAACACTTTTAACTTATGGATATCTATCTAATACCTACCCAGCCATATCCTGCAGTATCCATATCAAATACATATAAAACTACGAATACCCTTGACAATTCTCTGTTGTGCTTTTAGAAAGAAAATCTCAGTAAGAAGAAAAAGACATCTCGGAAAATGTACATAAACAAGGACCTGACATCCAAAATTGAATGCAGCCATCTCTCTACCATAGACACTGGATGACCAAGACAGGACTTTTAGTCCAAAAACTGACTTCTTCTCTTAGGTTAGCTTTATTTTTCTTATGCATTTTGTGCCCTTCTTTTTCCTTTTCCTTTTTTACCTAAGCATCTGCTACATTAAATTAAATGCAATCATCTCCCCACCATGGACATCAATGACATAGGCAACACCATTAGGCCCAGAGCTAATCCATCTTAGGTTTATTTTATTTTTCTTCTCGACCAAAAATATTATTGAAATCAGAGAAAAAAAAATCGGGCTCTTAGAGACATCATTTCTGGGTTCAATGCCAGATCTGGAATTTAATCAGATCATTTCTTCTGGCTCATAGACATAAGCGATGGATTCATGCAATAGTTTGAAATTTTATAATGTACATTTGATTAAATAATACAAAAAGAAGAAAAAAAATGGTGCCCTAATATTACAGGTTGGAGCGATTGAACAATATTGGGAGCATGAAAGAAATAACCTACTTTTAATTAAGATTTTATTAAGATAAGAAAAACAAGGTGGTTCAATACCTCCTCAATGCTTAGCAATAAAATTATCCCAGACATTAACATATGACCCACCTCCCAAAAAAAAAAAAAAACAAAAAAAGTAAAATAGCCACTTGATTTTTTTTTATCTCCAAAGGGCCTGGCAATTGGTTGGGCCCCACTCAAACAATCAGGTTTGGGTCAGTATGCGCATTCAGCACATAATGTCACAAGGTCGATATATAGGTTAATGATAATTATTCACCTGACCCACCCAAAGCCGCTCTTTCCAGCCCTAAACAATGCAGCTAGCAAAAATAATAACAATGACCTAACTAGGAAGATGACCAAAATACACTCATTTCATGGATTTTCTCCCGTTTATATTTTGTCAATATTTGACAACCTAGAAGCTGAAGCAAGATTGAGTACCAAAATAGTAAACTAGCATTCTAGAATTACATACTCTAGGTCAGCAAGTATGAAAAGAGGACTCACATCAAGCCAAGTGAGGACAAAAGCAATTCTAAGAAAAGAAAATTCTTCATCACTTGACCTAAGTGATTTCAATTTATTCATAACCACTACAGCTCTGCAACCTGATAATAGTGAACAAGCAGAACTAAAAAGATTGGCACTTACCTGCATATGAATTAAGCCGGTCCAAATGAAGTATATGCAACCACTTGGGAATGTCAATATTTAAATGTATTCCTGCAAGATTCTACAATTAAAAAGTAAAATTCAGCAAAGAGAGATTAGGCCTTGATACAAGAAATCAAGTAATGACCAACTATGGTACAGACTCTAGGTTTCTCCACATAAACCATTTAGAAATTAAAATATTTTCAGAAAACATGGATGGAAAAACATGTGAGAAAGATAGAGGTGGGCGAGAGTAATTGAGCAAGAAATGCATCAAATACTGAAGGTACCAATCAGTCCTGCTTGCAGACAAGAAGAAAAATTAAAACCCCATCTGTTAAGAGTTCATCACACTCCAAGAATAGAGTATGCAGGAGAATAATATAGAGCATGTATTGAAAATCAAATAAAGACAAGAATTAAGAAAAAATAAATAAATAAATTTAATAAGAT
>NC_081550.1:9556033-9568410 GCF_901000735.1 Corylus avellana
AAACATCAAATAAACAAAGAAAAGAATAGAGCCCAAGTTTCTTTCTTTTCTTTTTTTTTGGTTCAAAAACCATGGGAACAGCAAAAATAAAGAGATGGTTAAGGGACACAAAAATGTAATCTATGATGCCCATCTGACATTAAATACAACAGAAATTCATAGGTATTACCTGTTTTTGTATTTTATTATGCTGGGGTAAGGCCTATGTACATTTATGTGACTTCTAGACAGCTAAATGAATCTTCTACTTAAACAAATACAAACTGACACAAATACACACACACACACATATATATATATAGATGGGTAGATAGATAACTAGTTGTTCCCAAAGCTTATTTACAAACCAATATACATAGCCATTTCCAATATCAAGAACCAAAAGCACTGGCTGCACATGCGAATGCCAATTCTGGAAGTCATGACATCTAACAGCCTCTAGTAATGTCACAGGTTTGACAGGCTCTAGAAATTATCTTCTCTACTTTTCTCTTGGTAAAATATATCAAACCTAATTTCCAATTCGACTAATTCTGGTATACAGCTCTTATCAAGCACGTCAATGATGTAATAACTCCTTCTTCAACATGTTCTAAATTTCTTCTTCTCCAGGTTTAGCAATTATTTTTAATAAGTAATAATTTATTGGAAAGAAATCAAGCAAAGTCCTCGTACACGAAATGCATACAAGAGAGACATTCACGCTATAGGAGTTTAAAATCTAAAAAGTCAATAAGATCTAAAGATTCAAAGAGGAAAAAGAAAGACTACACTCTACAGCCCAATCTAAGAGGAATCTCAGAAAAGAGAAATTTAAAGAAAGCATAGGGGTCTCGCAGTCCTCAAAGTGGTATCGAATCCTTTCTCTCCAAATGTTCCACATTAAGAACAAAAGAATAGCTTTCCAAATAGCCTCTTGGGAATGTCCACGCCCTTGATTCGTCCAACAATGTAGCAGCTCTAGGATGCTGCTAGGCATAGTCCACAAAATTCCAAATAAGTTGAGAACCATGTACCAAAGATCATTAGTGTACTCATAATGGATGAGGAGGTTATTCACGAGCCCTAAAATCGGGAATTCCTGGTGTTTTGTGCAAGCTGGACTTGGAAGCAGCTATAGGAGTTTAAAATCTAAAAAGTCAATAAGATCTAAAGATTCAAAGAGGAAAAAGAAAGACTACACTCTACAGCCCAATCTAAGAGGAATCTCAGAAAAGAGAAATTTAAAGAAAGCATAGGGGTCTCGCAGTCCTCAAAGTGGTATCGAATCCTTTCTCTCCAAATGTTCCACATTAAGAACAAAAGAATAGCTTTCCAAATAGCCTCTTGAATGTCCACGCCCTTGATTAGATCCAACAATGTAGCAGCTCTAGGATGCTGCTAGGCATAACCACAAAATTCCAAATAAGTTGAGAACCATGCCAAAGATCATTAGTGTACTCATAATGGATGAGGAGGTTATTCACGAGCCCTAAAATCAGGAATTCCTGGTGTTTTGTGCAAGCTGGACTTGGAAAAAGCCTACAACTATGTCAATTGGGGTTTCTCTCCTACCTTATGGGGCCTTGGCTTTGGTTCAAAATGGAGGAAATGGATTTCTGCCTATATCTCCACAGCCCAATTCTCTATATTAATTAATGGTAGTTTGCATGGTTTCTTTGCTAGTGCTAGGGAACCTGCTTTCGCCCCTTCTATTTGTGATTGTCATGGAAAATCTTAGTAGGATGCTGTCTAGAGCTATGGCTAGGGTGTTATTTATCTAGTTTTAGGGTCAACCTCCAAAACGCAGCCTCTTTGGAAATCACCCATCTTCTTTTTGTGGATGACACCCTTCTTATGTGTGATGTAGATCAAGGTCTGATCCTTAATCTGGAACATATTCTCTTGGTTTTTTTAGGATATTTCATGTTTGAAGGTCAATCTTCAAAAATCAAAATTAGTTGCGGTGGGGGAGTTGCAGCATCAGGAAGAGTTCGCTGACATTCTGAATTGTATATCTTCTCTACCATTTCAATATCTAGGACTTTCTTTGGGCACTTCATTTAAGTCAAAAGCTATTTGAGATGAGGTGGTTGAGAAAATGGAAAGAAGATTGGCTAGTTGGAAGAAGATCTATTTGTCTTGAGGTGGTCGTCTAACCCTTATCAAGAGCACGTTATCCAGTCTATCTACGTACTTCTTGTCCCTTTTCCCTTTACCAGTTGGTATAGCTACAAAATTGGAGTGTCTTCAAAGGGAATTTCTTTAGGATGGAATAGGTGGTGAACCTAAGGTTCATCTAGTGAACTAGAAGACTATGCTCCATAATTCCTAGAGGAGAGGGTTGGGTGTGAAAAAAAACTAATGCTATTTAATAGAGCTTTAAAAGACTGAGGGTTAGAAGTCTTCTTAGAAATTGGAAGGTGGATATAGTGTGCTTCCAGGAGACTAAGGTGGATTTTATTTCTTATCACTTTGTGAGGAGTTTGTGGGGATGTTCTTATGTGGAGTGGTGCTATGTTCCGTATAGAGGGGCCTCGGGAGGAATTCTGGTTATGTGGGATATAAGGGTTGTTACGAAGGTTGAGGTTGCTTTGGGCAGGTTTGTGGCAGCTGTTTCCTTTAGGAATGTTGATGATGGGTTTGTGTGGGCTTTTGGGGGGGTGTATGGTCCAAACAAAGACAACATTAGGCGTTATCTTTGGGAGGAACTGGTGGGCCTTATGAGTTGGTGGGACATGCCTTGGTGTATTGGAGGGGACTTTAATGTTACTCTTCTCCCTAGTGAAAGGTCGAGGGGACTTCATTCTCGCCCCGCTATGAGGGAATTTGCAGATTTCATTGCGGAGCAGGGTCTTATGGATCTTCCTTTAGCTGGGGGGGTTTCTACTTGGTCTAATAATCACTCTTGGTCAAGGCTAGATCGATTCCTAGTCTCTACTGATTGGGAAGTTCATTACCCAGGTGTGCGACAAAAAAGGATGCTTCGTGTTTGTTCGGATCATGCTCCTATTGTTCTTGATTGTAACTGTTTTTTGGGCGGCAAGAGACCATTCAAGTTTGAAAATATGTGGCTTAAAGCGGAGGGGTTTGTGGACAAAGTTAGAAGCTGGTGGGGTTCTTATCATTTCCTTGGTACTCCAAGTTTTATTTTGGCAAAAAAGATGCGAGCTCTCAAGGAGGATATTAAGAGATGGAATAATCAGGTTTTTGGCAATGTGGAAGGGCACATCAAGGCTCGGATGGAGGATTTAAAGATTCTTGATAGGGTGGAGGAAGAGGGAGGTTTATCCTCTGAAGATATTGAGAGGAAGGAGTCACTAATAAGAGAATTGGAGACCTTACTGTTACAAGAAGAAATTAGTTGGAGGCAAAAATCTAGGGTCCGGTGGTTGAAAGAGGGAGATAAATGTACGAAATTTTTTCATCGGATGGCCAATGCAAATCGAAGACATAATACTATAGAGACGTTGATTGTGGATGGCTCAACCACTTCAGATCAAGAGGTTATTAGTGACCATGTTACCCATTTCTACGAGGCCCTCTTCAAAGAGAGTCTCACTTGGAGACCGAGGCTAGATGACCTTGATTTTGACATGTTGGATGTTGGGGAGGCCACTAGGTTGGAGGCCCCGTTTGAGGAAAGGGAGGTATGGGAGGTGGTGAAAGGGATGGATAGGGACAAGGCTCCAGGTCCGGACGGCTTCTCTATGGCTTTCTTCCAGGATTGTTGGGATGTGATCAAGGGGGACATTATGGCGGTCTTTGCGGAGTTTCATGATCGAGGTAAATTTGAAAAGAGTCTAAATGCCACTTTCATCTCTCTTATTCCGAAGTCTCATGGAGCTAATGTTATTAAGGATTTTCGTCCGATTAGCCTTGTGGGAGGGACATACAAGATTATTGCCAAGGTCTTGGCTAATAGAATGAAGAGAGTAATGAACAGGGTTATCTCTAAACCCCAGAATGCTTTTGTTAAAGGCAGGCAAATACTGGACTCAGTTCTCATCGCCAATGAGTGTCTGGATAGTCGTATCAGATCAGGGGAACCCGGCTTATTGTGCAAATTGGACATGGAAAAGGCCTATGATCATATGAATTGGAAGTTCCTCCTTTATCTTCTGAGAAGGTGCGGTTTTGGAGATAAATGGTGCTCCTGGATCGAGCATTGCATTTCGTCTGTGAGATTCTCGGTCTTGATTAATGGATCTCCTTCCGGATTCTTTGATAGTTCACGTGGAGTGAGGCAAGGCGACCCTCTTTCTCCATTCCTATTTGTTTTGGTCATGGAGGCCTTCAGCAGGTTGATTGATGCCTCGATAGATAGGGGTCTCATTTCTGGGTTTTCTGTGGGGGCTAGAGAAGCGGATCAGGTAATCGTCTCTCATCTCCTCTTTGCTGATGATACTCTGGTTTTTTGTGGGGCAGACCCTACTCAAGTAAGAAATATTGGTGCCTTACTTGTATGCTTTGAAGCTGTCTCTGGGTTAAAGGTGAACTTGGCCAAATCCGTTCTGGTCCCTGTAGGCACTACGGAAAATGCGGACATGTTGGCTGGTATTTTGGGATGTGGTACAGCTACTACGCCGTTAAAGTATTTGGGTCTCCCTCTGGGGGCCTCGTTCAAGGTCAAGACCATTTGGGAGGATGTGTTGGAGAAATATGTCAGAAGGTTGGCCTCTTGGAAACGATTGTATTTATCTAAGGGGGGGAGGATCACTCTCATTAAGAGCACCTTATCCAATCTCCCCACCTACTTTCTGCCTTTGTTTCCTATTCCGGCATCAGTGGTGAAGCGCATTGAGAAGATTCAACGTGATTTCTTATGGGGTGGGATTGATGAAGAGTTTAAGTTTCATCTGGTCAGTTGGGATAAGGTTTGTTCTCCGATCACTGAGGGAGGTTTAGGCATTCGGAATTTGCGTTTGATGAATCAAGCTTTATTGGGAAAATGGTTGTGGAGATTTGCTCATGAGAAAGAGGCTTGGTGGAGAAAGATCCTAGTGGCAAAGTATGGTGTGGCTTGGGGTGGTTGGTGCTCCAGGGTTCCCAGAGGATCGCATGGGGTAGGGTTATGGAAGCACATTTGTAGGGGGTGGAGGTCGTTCCAAGGCCACATTAGATTTGTCCCAGGTCTTGGGTCCAATATCAGTTTTTGGGAGGATATCTGGTGCGGTGACATGCCTTTCAAGGAGGTTTTTCCGGGACTTTTCAGTATTGCCGCTAATAAGGATGCGTCTATTGCAGACAATAGGGAATGCTCAAATGGCTCTGTTCAGTGGAATATTTCCTTCACTCGCAGGGTACATGATTGGGAAGTGGAGGTTTTGGCCTCTTTTTATTCGCTATTGTATTCGCACCCATTTGGTGGGGAAGGGGAGGATAGAATAAGTTGGATTTCTTCTCGGAAAGGTAATTTCGAAGTAAGATCTTATTATAGGATCCTTGCACCTAAAGATCCCACTCCTTTCCCTTGGAAAAGCATTTGGCGCACCAAGGCTCCTTCGAAAGTGGCTTTTTTTGCTTGGACGACCGCGCTTGGAAAGATTCTTACTTTGGACAATGTTCGGAAGAGAGGTATTGTGGTGATAAATCGTTGTTGCATGTGTGAATCAGATGGGGAGTCTGTTGATCACCTCTTTCTACACTGTGGGGTGGCGCGTACCTTATGGAACGCCATTTTCATTCGGTTTGGTTTGTGTTGGGTTATGCCGGGTAACGTTAAGGAGATGTTCGATTCTTGGTGGACGGGTGGTAAAACTAGCAGCGCCGTCGTGTGGAAGATGGTACCGCTTTGCCTCATGTGGTGCATTTGGAACGAGAGAAATGCAAGAAGTTTTGAAGACTTGGCTAGGAATTTAGAGGACCTTATGCATTTTTTCTTGTACACTCTCTTTACTTGGACTGCTGGTTGGCTTGCGCCTATAGTAATCAGCTTCCAAGATTTTCTTTTTATGTTCTCTTCTTCTTAGTCGCTCTCTTGTATACTCCCGGTGTACTAGGGTTGTGCCCCTCTGCGCCTTTGATATATATATCTTTATTTATCAAAAAAAAATAGAGCTTTAAAGGGGCAATGACTTTGGAGATTCATGCAAGAAGAGAATTTCCTATGGAGACAAGTGATTGTTGAAAAGTATGGGATGTAGAGAGGGGGGCTGGCATTCAAAGGAAACTCGAGAGGCATATGGGGTGGGCCTTTGGAGGAATATTAGGAATGGATGGGCAAATTCTCCACCTTGGACTCCTACAAAGTTGAGGATGGCTCTTGCATTCGCTTTTGGCATGATGTTTGGTGTGGAGAAGCGGCTCAAGTCCTCATTCCCAAAACTCTATTATATAGGTTCTGACAAAAAGGCCTTAGTGTCGGATTAGTTCAACCCCTCTAGTACATATATCCATTGGAATCTGAGTTTCTTCAGGGTAGTCCAGGATTGGGACTAGGGGTCCTTTGTCGTATTCCTTGGCCTTTTGTATTCCTCGAAAACCCATTCAGGGAGCAAATAGAATGTTGCGGACCCAGCATGCAATCACGGCTTTGAAGTGAAAAGCTACAATACCAAGACCAAGCGCTTTCTTCAAATATCGAACAAACGAATTACAACATCCCAATGTGGCATTCTAGGAGCTTCCAAAAACTGGCTCACGACAACATCAGCATATGAGATATCTGGTCTGATGATGGTAAGATCGTTCAATTTTCCAACTAGTCGTCGGTATCTACCGGGATCATCAACTAACTCTCCCCTCAGCCTTCAAGGGTTTTTTATTTGGGGTCATAGGAACATCAATAAGACGAGCACCCAAAAGTCTTGTCTTATCGAGTAAATCCAGTACATATTTCCTCTGAGATTGGTTGAGGCCGATCCGAGATCTAGCTACTTCAGTGCCTAGAAAATACCTAGGTTTTCCCAAATCTTTAGTATGGAATTGCTATTGCAAAAACTATTTTACCCTGATAAATGCCCCAGAATCATTCCTAGTAATCAAAATATCGTCCACATAAACGAAAAGTAGAATCTGTCTCTTTTTAGTATGTAATGATTTGTCTAACAAGGATGAAGACCAAGCTCCATTACAACCTCCAAAAATTTTCCAAACCATGCTCTCGGTGATTGTTTTAGACCATATAATGTTTTCTTCAATTTGCATACACTATTCTGTCTATAGACCCATCAGGGTTAAATTTGCCTATATAGATCCATTTGCAACCAACCATTTGTTTACAAGGAGGTAGGGGCAAAAGTTCCGAAGCTCCATTTTGGTGTAAAGCCTGCATCTCTAATTACATTGCTTTCCTCCAACTCGGATCAGAGGGTGCATCTGTAACTATTGTTGAGAGTGAACACAAGAGGTTTGATAACTATCAGAGGGTGCATCATGCCTGTCAGTAGTGGAGCTACTCGCTTGCAGGAGAGGAAGTTTGAGCAATATAATTTGGAACCTCATTTTGTTTTATGTCTCCTTTGGTGTGTTTGAAGGGAGAGGAACTGCTAGAACCTTTGACGAAAGTGAACTTCCCTTTTTTAGATCGGAATTGCTTTTTCTGAGATCGCACTTCAAATGGGGAAGATTGGCATGCATTAAGGCCACACCCTGACCTTTTTAATAAAGTATCTTATTACTTGTGGGGGAAAAATCAATTTCCTAATAGATATTATTAGTTGGTAGTTGGTGCGTATAAATAACCACGTTAATGTTCTACATAGCCAAGACAATCACATTCTACTGATAAGCCATACCTTCATGGATTGCTGCATAACAGGTGTTCCACCAGGTGCATCTGCATCACTGTGAATGATAATTAAAGTAAATGTCACTGCATCTTAAAATCAACATATAAAGGGAAAAAAAAACAAAAAAAAAAATGATGCTAACAGTACATACTTCATGTAATTTCGAAAATACAGCTCTTCACGCACTTTGGAGGTCACTTCCATTATAAGGTCAGGGTGTTTCAGTTTAAGATGCTTGTACACAAACTCAGCAGCATGAAACAGCTTTGTGCAACCCTTGGCTCCACAACCATACTTCCACCCATACTTTTCGTCCCTAATCTTCCGAACATTAGGATCTAAAACTTCAACAGCAGCACTGTCTATCTTTTCCTTAGCAGTCATTACTTCCAAGGGGTCTTGACCCCTCATCCTTTCTTGCCAACATGAATCAAGTTTCTTTTCCCACTCAGCCCCATCAATAGTTATGTCAGAACTCTTCCCCTCCGCTCTCACATGGCGGAAACCCTTAGCTTCACTTGTCTCAACCATTCCATAATAATCTAAGCCATGGATTCGCCAGAGATAAGATATAAGCGTATCTAGGAGCTCAATTCCCTCCAAGCCCTTGACAGAGGTTAAACAACGTATAATAATTACTGGACCAGTGGAGCCACCATGAGATTTCTCTCTATTCACTATGTCATTATCAGAACCACATAAAATATTTTCCTCGATCCCTTTTTCAATATCAAGTTTACGTACAAGAGCCTGCGCTTGTTCAATGTCAACTTGGATTCGTCTGGGTTCAGAACTGACTGAGTGGGCCTTAGGACCTGCTGAAAGATCAGTTTCTTTAGCTAACCCCCTACCATGTCGTCTTCTTTTGCCACCTAGGTCTACTTCATCCTCAGAATTTGGAGCACTAGTCTGTCCTGATTTATTTGACGATGAGGCATTGACGCCAGGGCCTCTGCATGTTAGGTAAATTACTTGTCTGCTATCATAGATAAAAATATTTGATGGCAAGCTTATAAATGCAATATAAGTGGCTGATCTTACAAGTCCAACGTTCCACTTTTCAGATCAACCAAAAAATCCTTTGCAGCCTTTCTTGCAAGTTCATTCCTCCTAAAACAAAACACAAACAAAAATAAATTAGTACCTTAGAATAAAAGCCAGAGAAAAGGCAGTTAACATTTGGTAAATTATACTAGAAATAACACTAATAAATTACTCTGGGCCCAGAACATTTATTCGGCTAGATTACAACTCTATGAATTACATCCTTTCATTATATATGTACCTTTCTATTACAGTGAGTAGATTCGTCGGGTGATATTTGTCCTTCAACCTACATAGGAAAGAAAATCCCTTAAGAATGATGTAAGTTAAAAGGAAAGAAATTATGAAAGTGAAAGATAAGAAGTACCAATCCTCATCTTTATGAGCATCAAAAAAAGCTCGTTTTTGAGTTGAAATATACTCCGACTTGTATTCTTGATATCTGAATGAAAGGCCAACATCACTCGCTCATTAAAAAACCAGATAGCTCAAGGTCAAACTCTAAAGTAATTTAAGTACTGTGAATTACGTACCTGCGCTCAGCTTCAGCTGGCAGTACATCGTCTTCAAGCTCCTGTATGAATTGCTTGTATGACATCAAGCCCTCTCTGAAAACATATACTTATTATGTCACATTGATGGGTAAAGCGAATCATAGCTCCAGCAGTCTAAAGTAAATATCCTCCTTGTATAATCTAAAAATAAACAATTAAATCTTTTGGAGTCTTGGGCCTTTTTCTTTCTTTCTTTCTTTTTGTGAGGGGAGTGGGCGGAGAGAGAGCAATAAAAGAAGGAAAGCTACTATAAAATAAGAGAAGAAAACAGATCAAACATGAGAAAACTTAAACAAAAATTTTCATCTTTCAAATTTTTTATCAGCTCTTGATGAAGAACCATTAAATCAAACATGAGGCCAATATCACTTGCAATTCTGGATCATAGAATCACATTGTGTACGATTATTCTGCCAAATGCTGATTCATGATTTGAAATTAAATAACATTACATTTCAAAGACGTGGCATAAGCTTAGAGAATAACAAGGTGTAGATTGCATTGCACATGAGCCTTAAAGATGGGTCATTCAAGCAAAATTCAGTTAGTCACTGGATACCCAGCACCATACATGAAGATATAAGTGATTTCAAAATCTTAACTGCAGTTAAAAATTTGATGGTCATTTCATAGACAACCTTTAACCTAGCAATCATAAATATCTTAGAAATTCACACTAGTCGAAGCATAGATGTGTCAAAAAGTCCCATGTGCCGTTATATGAGCCCATACTATTCAGTCATAAAAGGAAACAAATTTCAGTGTCAAAAGGGAAACCTGGATACTCAAATTAATGATATTGAGATGGTCATTTTAAACTAAGCGGGACAAAAAGGAAAGCCCTGGACTACAGAAATATCAATAAATGAGCACTTTCTACTAATACGCTTGCAACTAAAGAACTCAATTCAAATAATTGTTTAAAAATTGCTTCAAGGCTTTCAGCTCGCACACCAACACATAACTAGGAGATCAATGAAAATTATAAGACATCAACCGTGTTTTCATTGGCTCTACAAAGCCCTCTGATTTCAGCCACGCATATTTTCAAACTAAAAATACCTACTACCCCTACCCAACACACAACAATCCAACATCAAAGTAAAATGATTCGACAGGATTCTAGGGAGTCTCTTCTGAAGGGACATTCAAGAAATTGTTCTTCCCAATCCGGAGATAGAAGAAACATATCAATTCTAGACCATGACTGAGAACCACGGTCAGTCCTTAAAGGAACCATATTGCGAGTAAGGATCAATCCTTAAAGGAAGCTTTTCTTGAATTATTTCGAATTGCGAGTAATAAGGAGGCATGGGTTAGGGATCATATGCAGCGGGCCAATGGTGTTCTACAGTGGCATGTTCCTTTTTTATGGGCTGTCCAAGAATGGGAGGTAGAGGTTGTGATGGCCTTTTTTGGGAAGTTACACGTTTTTCGTAATCGCATGGGGGTGACGGATTGAATGCGGTATACTCCTTCTAAACGACATGTCTTTGAGGTCAGTTCCTTCTTTCACATGCTTTCTTTTTCAGGGACAGATGTGCTAGCTTCCTCTTTCCCGTGGAGGAGTATATGGAAGGTAAAAGTTCCATTGAGAGTTAGTTTCTTTGTGTGGACGGCAAATCTTGGAAAGATTCAGACTTTGGATAATTTGCGTGAAAGAGGTATCATTGTGGTGGGATGGTGTTGTATGTGTAAACACAGTGGCGAGTCTATCAACTATCTTCTTCTTCACTGTGAAGTGGCACAAGCTTTATGAAATGTGGTTTTCTCTCTTTTTGATGTCACATGGGTCATGCCTGGAGGGGAGGTAGAGTTGTTAGCTTGTTGGCGCGGTCAGCGAGGTAATATTTCAGCTAAGGAGGTGTGGCGAATCGCACCACTGTGCGTAAATCGTAATGTGGACTATTTGGCGAAAGCGGGATGCAAGATGTTTTGAAGATCAAGAAAGGTCAATGGAAGAGCTCAGAAAGTCGTTTATTCAAACTCTATTCCATTGGGCCAACGCTTTTAGTGTGCCTCAATTTTCCACTAAGTCTCAATTTTTATTTTTATGTTCCTCTTTATGTCATTAGTGGGATCTTTCTTTATATACATCATGTGTACTACGGTTGCGTCCCTCTACGCTTTTCAATGAATAACTTAATTATCAAAAAAAAAAAAAAAGAATCACCATTATTAGACCATGTAAAATTATTCGACAAGAATCTAGGGAGTCTCTTCTGAGGGACATTCAAGAAATTGTTCTTCCCGATCCGGAGATAGAAGAAACATATCACGGTTATTAGACTATGTAAAATTCCCACCTACAAGAGGGATGCCCATAGGCCCCGATCAAAAATGAATTCTAAAAAGTCCAACATAGCTGGCGACTGTATGGAATCACCTGGTCTTTCACACGGATAACCACCAACATTAAATTCACCCCCAATACGTCACAACAACTCCCACCAACTCGTCCCAAAAGCATTCCTTGTCAACATTATCATTTGGGTCATACACACCCGCAAATGCATATTCAAAATTATCAATAACACTACCGATTTTTTTTTTTTTTTTGATAAATAAGTAATTCATTGAAAAGCGCAGAGGGGAGTAACCCTAGTACACATGATGTATACAAAGAAAAGCCCTACTAAAGGCAAAAAGAGGAACATAAAGACAAAAATTGAGGCATAGTAGAAAACGAAGACATTAAAAGCGTCCCCCCAATGAACAGAATATGGATAAACAGCTTTTTGAGCTCATCCAGCGTCCTTTCTTGATCTTCAAAACATCTTGCATTCCGCTCTCTCCGAATAATCCACATTAGACACAGCGGAGCTATTCACCACACCTCCTTTACTGAACTATTACCTCTTTGACTGCGCCATTGCCACCCTTCCGGCCTTGACCCATGTGACATCAAAAAGAGTAAATAACAACACACTACCGAAAAATTCTCCACACGATCCTCAATCTTCTCCACCACCTACATGTCCCATATTAACAAAATCCCTCTTGAAGCCCCTCTCAACCCCAACTATTATCAGTCCACATGATGACAACCCTATAAACGACGAATCAC
>NC_081550.1:9568510-9576956 GCF_901000735.1 Corylus avellana
ATTGCTATTGCAAAAACTATTTTACCCTATCAATGCCCCAGAATCATTCCTAGTAATCAAAATATCGTCCACATAAACGAAAAGTAGAATCTGTCTCTTTTTAGTATGTAATGATTTGTCTAACAAGGATGAAGACCAAGCTCCATTACAACCACCAAAAATTTTCCAAACCATGCTCTCGGTGATTGTTTTAGACCATATAATGTTTTCTTCAATTTGCATACACTATTCCGTCTATAGACCCATCAGGGTTAAATTTGCCTATATAGATCCATTTGCAACCAACCATTTGTTTACAAGGAGGTAGGGGCAAAAGTTCTGAAGCTCCATTTTGGTGTAAAGCCTGCATCTCTAATTACATTGCTTTCCTCCAACTCGGATCAGAGGGTGCATCTGTAACTATTGTTGAGAGTGAACACAAGAGGTTTGATAACTATCAGAGGGTGCATCATGCCTGTCAGTAGTGGAGCTACTCGCTTGCAGGAGAGGAAGTTTGAGCAATATAATTTGGAACCTCATTTTGTTTTATGTCTCCTTTGGTGTGTTTGAAGGGAGAGGAACTGCTAGAACCTTTGACGAAAGTGAACTTCCCTTTTTTAGATCGGAATTGCTTTTTCTGAGATCGCACTTCAAATGGGGAAGATTGGCATGCATTAAGGCCACACCCTGACCTTTTTAATAAAGTATCTTATTACTTGTTGTGGGGGAAAAATCAATTTCCTAAGAGATATTATTAGTTGGTAGTTGGTGTGTATAACTAACCACGTTAATGTTCTACATAGCCAAGACAATCACATTCTACTGATAAGCCATACCTTCATGGATTGCTGCATAACAGGTGTTCCACCAGGTGCATCTGCATCACTGTGAATGATAATTAAAGTAAATGTCACTGCATCTTAAAATCAACATATAAAGGGAAAAAAAAACAAAAAAAAAAATGATGCTAACAGTACATACTTCATGTAATTTCGAAAATACAGCTCTTCACGCACTTTGGAGGTCACTTCCATTATAAGGTCAGGGTGTTTCAGTTTAAGATGCTTGTACACAAACTCAGCAGCATGAAACAGCTTTGTGCAACCCTTGGCTCCACAACCATACTTCCACCCATACTTTTCGTCCCTAATCTTCCGAACATTAGGATCTAAAACTTCAACAGCAGCACTGTCTATCTTTTCCTTAGCAGTCATTACTTCCAAGGGGTCTTGACCCCTCATCCTTTCTTGCCAACATGAATCAAGTTTCTTTTCCCACTCAGCCCCATCAATAGTTATGTCAGAACTCTTCCCCTCCGCTCTCACATGGCGGAAACCCTTAGCTTCACTTGTCTCAACCATTCCATAATAATCTAAGCCATGGATTCGCCAGAGATAAGATATAAGCGTATCTAGGAGCTCAATTCCCTCCAAGCCCTTGACAGAGGTTAAACAACGTATAATAATTACTGGACCAGTGGAGCCACCATGAGATTTCTCTCTATTCACTATGTCATTATCAGAACCACATAAAATATTTTCCTCGATCCCTTTTTCAATATCAAGTTTACGTACAAGAGCCTGCGCTTGTTCAATGTCAACTTGGATTCGTCTGGGTTCAGAACTGACTGAGTGGGCCTTAGGACCTGCTGAAAGATCAGTTTCTTTAGCTAACCCCCTACCATGTCGTCTTCTTTTGCCACCTAGGTCTACTTCATCCTCAGAATTTGGAGCACTAGTCTGTCCTGATTTATTTGACGATGAGGCATTGACGCCAGGGCCTCTGCATGTTAGGTAAATTACTTGTCTGCTATCATAGATAAAAATATTTGATGGCAAGCTTATAAATGCAATATAAGTGGCTGATCTTACAAGTCCAACGTTCCACTTTTCAGATCAACCAAAAAATCCTTTGCAGCCTTTCTTGCAAGTTCATTCCTCCTAAAACAAAACACAAACAAAAATAAATTAGTACCTTAGAATAAAAGCCAGAGAAAAGGCAGTTAACATTTGGTAAATTATACTAGAAATAACACTAATAAATTACTCTGGGCCCAGAACATTTATTCGGCTAGATTACAACTCTATGAATTACATCCTTTCATTATATATGTACCTTTCTATTACAGTGAGTAGATTCGTCGGGTGATATTTGTCCTTCAACCTACATAGGAAAGAAAATCCCTTAAGAATGATGTAAGTTAAAAGGAAAGAAATTATGAAAGTGAAAGATAAGAAGTACCAATCCTCATCTTTATGAGCATCAAAAAAAGCTCGTTTTTGAGTTGAAATATACTCCGACTTGTATTCTTGATATCTGAATGAAAGGCCAACATCACTCGCTCATTAAAAAACCAGATAGCTCAAGGTCAAACTCTAAAGTAATTTAAGTACTGTGAATTACGTACCTGCGCTCAGCTTCAGCTGGCAGTACATCGTCTTCAAGCTCCTGTATGAATTGCTTGTATGACATCAAGCCCTCTCTGAAAACATATACTTATTATGTCACATTGATGGGTAAAGCGAATCATAGCTCCAGCAGTCTAAAGTAAATATCCTCCTTGTATAATCTAAAAATAAACAATTAAATCTTTTGGAGTCTTGGGCCTTTTTCTTTCTTTCTTTCTTTTTGTGAGGGGAGTGGGCGGAGAGAGAGCAATAAAAGAAGGAAAGCTACTATAAAATAAGAGAAGAAAACAGATCAAACATGAGAAAACTTAAACAAAAATTTTCATCTTTCAAATTTTTTATCAGCTCTTGATGAAGAACCATTAAATCAAACATGAGGCCAATATCACTTGCAATTCTGGATCATAGAATCACATTGTGTACGATTATTCTGCCAAATGCTGATTCATGATTTGAAATTAAATAACATTACATTTCAAAGACGTGGCATAAGCTTAGAGAATAACAAGGTGTAGATTGCATTGCACATGAGCCTTAAAGATGGGTCATTCAAGCAAAATTCAGTTAGTCACTGGATACCCAGCACCATACATGAAGATATAAGTGATTTCAAAATCTTAACTGCAGTTAAAAATTTGATGGTCATTTCATAGACAACCTTTAACCTAGCAATCATAAATATCTTAGAAATTCACACTAGTCGAAGCATAGATGTGTCAAAAAGTCCCATGTGCCGTTATATGAGCCCATACTATTCAGTCATAAAAGGAAACAAATTTCAGTGTCAAAAGGGAAACCTGGATACTCAAATTAATGATATTGAGATGGTCATTTTAAACTAAGCGGGACAAAAAGGAAAGCCCTGGACTACAGAAATATCAATAAATGAGCACTTTCTACTAATACGCTTGCAACTAAAGAACTCAATTCAAATAATTGTTTAAAAATTGCTTCAAGGCTTTCAGCTCGCACACCAACACATAACTAGGAGATCAATGAAAATTATAAGACATCAACCGTGTTTTCATTGGCTCTACAAAGCCCTCTGATTTCAGCCACGCATATTTTCAAACTAAAAATACCTACTACCCCTACCCAACACACAACAATCCAACATCAAAGTAAAATGATTCGACAGGATTCTAGGGAGTCTCTTCTGAAGGGACATTCAAGAAATTGTTCTTCCCAATCCGGAGATAGAAGAAACATATCAATTCTAGACCATGACTGAGAACCACGGTCAGTCCTTAAAGGAACCATATTGCGAGTAAGGATCAATCCTTAAAGGAAGCTTTTCTTGAATTATTTCGAATTGCGAGTAATAAGGAGGCATGGGTTAGGGATCATATGCAGCGGGCCAATGGTGTTCTACAGTGGCATGTTCCTTTTTTATGGGCTGTCCAAGAATGGGAGGTAGAGGTTGTGATGGCCTTTTTTGGGAAGTTACACGTTTTTCGTAATCGCATGGGGGTGACGGATTGAATGCGGTATACTCCTTCTAAACGACATGTCTTTGAGGTCAGTTCCTTCTTTCACATGCTTTCTTTTTCAGGGACAGATGTGCTAGCTTCCTCTTTCCCGTGGAGGAGTATATGGAAGGTAAAAGTTCCATTGAGAGTTAGTTTCTTTGTGTGGACGGCAAATCTTGGAAAGATTCAGACTTTGGATAATTTGCGTGAAAGAGGTATCATTGTGGTGGGATGGTGTTGTATGTGTAAACACAGTGGCGAGTCTATCAACTATCTTCTTCTTCACTGTGAAGTGGCACAAGCTTTATGAAATGTGGTTTTCTCTCTTTTTGATGTCACATGGGTCATGCCTGGAGGGGAGGTAGAGTTGTTAGCTTGTTGGCGCGGTCAGCGAGGTAATATTTCAGCTAAGGAGGTGTGGCGAATCGCACCACTGTGCGTAAATCGTAATGTGGACTATTTGGCGAAAGCGGGATGCAAGATGTTTTGAAGATCAAGAAAGGTCAATGGAAGAGCTCAGAAAGTCGTTTATTCAAACTCTATTCCATTGGGCCAACGCTTTTAGTGTGCCTCAATTTTCCACTAAGTCTCAATTTTTATTTTTATGTTCCTCTTTATGTCATTAGTGGGATCTTTCTTTATATACATCATGTGTACTACGGTTGCGTCCCTCTACGCTTTTCAATGAATAACTTAATTATCAAAAAAAAAAAAAAAGAATCACCATTATTAGACCATGTAAAATTATTCGACAAGAATCTAGGGAGTCTCTTCTGAGGGACATTCAAGAAATTGTTCTTCCCGATCCGGAGATAGAAGAAACATATCACGGTTATTAGACTATGTAAAATTCCCACCTACAAGAGGGATGCCCATAGGCCCCGATCAAAAATGAATTCTAAAAAGTCCAACATAGCTGGCGACTGTATGGAATCACCTGGTCTTTCACACGGATAACCACCAACATTAAATTCACCCCCAATACGTCACAACAACTCCCACCAACTCGTCCCAAAAGCATTCCTTGTCAACATTATCATTTGGGTCATACACACCCGCAAATGCATATTCAAAATTATCAATAACACTACCGATTTTTTTTTTTTTTTTGATAAATAAGTAATTCATTGAAAAGCGCAGAGGGGAGTAACCCTAGTACACATGATGTATACAAAGAAAAGCCCTACTAAAGGCAAAAAGAGGAACATAAAGACAAAAATTGAGGCATAGTAGAAAACGAAGACATTAAAAGCGTCCCCCCAATGAACAGAATATGGATAAACAGCTTTTTGAGCTCATCCAGCGTCCTTTCTTGATCTTCAAAACATCTTGCATTCCGCTCTCTCCGAATAATCCACATTAGACACAGCGGAGCTATTCACCACACCTCCTTTACTGAACTATTACCTCTTTGACTGCGCCATTGCCACCCTTCCGGCCTTGACCCATGTGACATCAAAAAGAGTAAATAACAACACACTACCGAAAAATTCTCCACACGATCCTCAATCTTCTCCACCACCTACATGTCCCATATTAACAAAATCCCTCTTGAAGCCCCTCTCAACCCCAACTATTATCAGTCCACATGATGACAACCCTATAAACGACGAATCACCTCCATAGAAATATACTCTAATTTTGTCCCCTGTAAACAACCAATATTTTTTTTTTTTTTTTGATAGGTAAAAATGTATATATCAAAAACCCTGTAAACAACCAATATCCGCTTCCAATCTCTAAGAAGCCTTCTAATCCTCAACCTTTTGTCCCTCTCATTCAATCCTCTCACGTTCCATGATACAATCTTAAGTTTCATAAGGAATAATTAGAACCCCTCCACTTTCCATTCACTCTATTAGAGTGAACTCCCTTTATGTCATAATTAACTAAACATGTCAATCTCTTTAATTAACGGTTGCCTCTGTTAGATGGCTTAAAACATGAACTAGAAAAATTAATCAAACCATTTTGATGTCAACTTGCTTCGATCACAATAAACAGAGCCAGCAGTTGACCCTTAAAACCCTCACACGAGGGCCACACTACGTGACAAAAAATTTCACCAGGTCAACCACCCAATCTGAAGACACCAAATGAGGCATTCCCTGTTCTTCAATCACAGCAAGTGGATGGACTATCAATGACTCACTTCCCTTAACCTCCTCCCCAAGATAAGTCACCACTGCCAAAGAAGGATTATTCACATCCCCACAAATCATTATCAATCTCATCTCCCAGCAAATAATATGCATGCACCAACTTTGAATTCTGACCCTCATTGCTCCCTTCCCCGCCCCGTTCTCCAAAGAAACCGGAGAGTTTCTAGAACAACAATTCATTGGAATGTTTTGTTTATGCACCTTGTGCATGATTGGGAAGTGGACTTGGCTTCGTGTTTCGAGGAGTTGTATTCCCAAAAAGTTAGATATGGAGGTGAACAAATTTGTTGGGCTCCATCGATAAGGAAGACATTTGAAGTGAAGTCTTACTACCAGGTATTGTCCACTCCGGTATAGGTCACTTGTCCTTGGAAGACTATTTGGAAGGCTTAAAGCTCCCCAGAGAGTGGCTTTCTTTGTGTGGACGGTGGCACTAGGGAAAATCTTAACCTTGGACAATTTAAGTAAGGAATATTGTGGTGATGGAGTGGTGTTGTATGTGTAAGCATTGTGGAGAGTCAATCGACCATTTATTCTTGCATTTTGAGGTTGAAACCGAGATATGGAAAGCAATTCTTTAGCTCTTTGGTGTTGATTGGGTTATGCCTCGCAGGGTGAGTGGCTGTTTGGGAAGTTGGAGGGACACTTGGGTAACCATTTTGCATGGCACATATGGAGGATGGTTTCATTGTGTGTGATGTGGTGTTTTTGGCGAGAGCAGAATGCGCGAAGTTTTGATTACCGCGAGAATGGCTTGCTTGAGTTGAAGAAGTTGGTGTATTCATGGAGAATGGCATGGCATATTTCGCATGTTTCTACTTTTTCTAAATTCTAGATTTATGTTCTTCTTTTTCTACATATTAGGGGTTCTCTGGTATACTTCCAGTGTACATGGGTTGCGCCCATCTACGCTTAGTTTGAATATACATTATTTATCAAAAAAAAAAAAGAGGACCATTATTCCCTTCTCCAAAATCTAATGCCTATTTCAAAATTGATCACCCACCTTAAATTTCTCAATGAAGTACGAATCTACCTTATGTACTAAAGAACTTCCACAGGATAGGCCCACCTTTAAACACCCATTCAACCGCAACCTTGACTCTCCATTGCTAAACCCTTAACCAACATCAAAATCAAAACCCAAAGAAACCCCTTGTATTAAAAACCCCTTTGTTCTCATTGTCAATGAGTGTCTTGCTAATAGAATTAGATCCGGTGATTCAGGTGTGTTGTACAAGTAGGATATTAAAAAGGCTTATAATCATGTCAATTGGAAGTTTTTGTTGTATATGCTAAGGAAATGCGGTTTTGGGGAGAAATGATGTAATTAGATAGCGTATTGTATTTATTTGGTACGCTTTTCTGTTTTGGTGAATAGCAGTCTGACCCCTTTTTTTAGTAGTTCTCGTGGCTTGAGATAGAGAGACCATTTGTCTCCCTTGTTCGTTATTGTTATGGAGGTGGTAAGTAGAATGATTTCTACTTTAGTGAATGGAGATCTCTTACCAGGCGTAGGGTTAAGGAATGTTGGTGCCTTCAACATTTTCCACCTTTTGTTTGCAGACAATCCTTATTTTTTGCGGGGCAAATCCATATCATCTTTATAACTTGTGTTGCATGTTCTTATGCTTCGAAACAATTTCAAGTAATGTTGAAGGTTTGGCTAGCATACTGAGGTTGTAGGGTCTCCTCTCTACCTAAGAAATATCTAGGTCATCCGTTGGGAGCTTTGTTTGAGGACAAATCTATATGGGATAGCATCATTGAGAAGATAGAGCATCATTTGGCTAGATGAAAGGAAATGTATTTGTCAAAAGGTGGGAGGGTTACCTTGATTAATAGTACTTTATCTAATCTACCTACCTACTTCATGTCTCTTTTTCATCTCCCGGTTGGTGATGCCACTCACATAAAGAAGCAACAGCGGGACTTTTTATCGGGTGGTATTGTTCATAACACTGTCTTGTCTTATGCAGTGTATTTGGAGGGAAATAAATGATCGGAGTTTTGAAAACTGTGAACAGACAGTGGTGCAATTTAAGGATTTTGTCTTCAAAACTCTTTATCACTAGACAGCTTCCTTTCATTTTGCGATTTCTAGCTTTCTTGTTTTTCTTGATCTTTTTTCTTCTTCTAGTTAGGTGTTTCTCTTGTATAGTTCTTGTGTACTTGGGTTATGCCTTTTGTGCTTTTTAATAAATTGTGATTACTTATCAAAAAAAAAAAAAAACATTGCAAATAAGCCACAAAAGTTAAAAGCTCTAAGTTGCCAAAAATTGAAACCGACTATAAACAGCAACTTAACCCATTATTCTATAGCCGCATCAGTATTAGAAAAAAGTGATGCTCAACGAAATGTAGATGACAAAGAGTGGATTATCTCAAGCACTAATCACTTTTTGCAAGTCTCCAAATCATTGGCATT
>NC_081550.1:9577056-9586697 GCF_901000735.1 Corylus avellana
AGGGATGCCCATAGGCCCCGATCAAAAATGAATTCTAAAAAGTCCAACATAGCTGGCGACTGTATGGAATCACCTGGTCTTTCACACGGATAACCACCAACATTAAATTCACCCCCAATACGTCACAACAACTCCCACCAACTCGTCCCAAAAGCATTCCTTGTCAACATTATCATTTGGGTCATACACACCCGCAAATGCATATTCAAAATTATCAATAACACTACCGATTTTTTTTTTTTTTTTGATAAATAAGTAATTCATTGAAAAGCGCAGAGGGGAGTAACCCTAGTACACATGATGTATACAAAGAAAAGCCCTACTAAAGGCAAAAAGAGGAACATAAAGACAAAAATTGAGGCATAGTAGAAAACGAAGACATTAAAAGCGTCCCCCCAATGAACAGAATATGGATAAACAGCTTTTTGAGCTCATCCAGCGTCCTTTCTTGATCTTCAAAACATCTTGCATTCCGCTCTCTCCGAATAATCCACATTAGACACAGCGGAGCTATTCACCACACCTCCTTTACTGAACTATTACCTCTTTGACTGCGCCATTGCCACCCTTCCGGCCTTGACCCATGTGACATCAAAAAGAGTAAATAACAACACACTACCGAAAAATTCTCCACACGATCCTCAATCTTCTCCACCACCTACATGTCCCATATTAACAAAATCCCTCTTGAAGCCCCTCTCAACCCCAACTATTATCAGTCCACATGATGACAACCCTATAAACGACGAATCACCTCCATAGAAATATACTCTAATTTTGTCCCCTGTAAACAACCAATATTTTTTTTTTTTTTTTGATAGGTAAAAATGTATATATCAAAAACCCTGTAAACAACCAATATCCGCTTCCAATCTCTAAGAAGCCTTCTAATCCTCAACCTTTTGTCCCTCTCATTCAATCCTCTCACGTTCCATGATACAATCTTAAGTTTCATAAGGAATAATTAGAACCCCTCCACTTTCCATTCACTCTATTAGAGTGAACTCCCTTTATGTCATAATTAACTAAACATGTCAATCTCTTTAATTAACGGTTGCCTCTGTTAGATGGCTTAAAACATGAACTAGAAAAATTAATCAAACCATTTTGATGTCAACTTGCTTCGATCACAATAAACAGAGCCAGCAGTTGACCCTTAAAACCCTCACACGAGGGCCACACTACGTGACAAAAAATTTCACCAGGTCAACCACCCAATCTGAAGACACCAAATGAGGCATTCCCTGTTCTTCAATCACAGCAAGTGGATGGACTATCAATGACTCACTTCCCTTAACCTCCTCCCCAAGATAAGTCACCACTGCCAAAGAAGGATTATTCACATCCCCACAAATCATTATCAATCTCATCTCCCAGCAAATAATATGCATGCACCAACTTTGAATTCTGACCCTCATTGCTCCCTTCCCCGCCCCGTTCTCCAAAGAAACCGGAGAGTTTCTAGAACAACAATTCATTGGAATGTTTTGTTTATGCACCTTGTGCATGATTGGGAAGTGGACTTGGCTTCGTGTTTCGAGGAGTTGTATTCCCAAAAAGTTAGATATGGAGGTGAACAAATTTGTTGGGCTCCATCGATAAGGAAGACATTTGAAGTGAAGTCTTACTACCAGGTATTGTCCACTCCGGTATAGGTCACTTGTCCTTGGAAGACTATTTGGAAGGCTTAAAGCTCCCCAGAGAGTGGCTTTCTTTGTGTGGACGGTGGCACTAGGGAAAATCTTAACCTTGGACAATTTAAGTAAGGAATATTGTGGTGATGGAGTGGTGTTGTATGTGTAAGCATTGTGGAGAGTCAATCGACCATTTATTCTTGCATTTTGAGGTTGAAACCGAGATATGGAAAGCAATTCTTTAGCTCTTTGGTGTTGATTGGGTTATGCCTCGCAGGGTGAGTGGCTGTTTGGGAAGTTGGAGGGACACTTGGGTAACCATTTTGCATGGCACATATGGAGGATGGTTTCATTGTGTGTGATGTGGTGTTTTTGGCGAGAGCAGAATGCGCGAAGTTTTGATTACCGCGAGAATGGCTTGCTTGAGTTGAAGAAGTTGGTGTATTCATGGAGAATGGCATGGCATATTTCGCATGTTTCTACTTTTTCTAAATTCTAGATTTATGTTCTTCTTTTTCTACATATTAGGGGTTCTCTGGTATACTTCCAGTGTACATGGGTTGCGCCCATCTACGCTTAGTTTGAATATACATTATTTATCAAAAAAAAAAAAGAGGACCATTATTCCCTTCTCCAAAATCTAATGCCTATTTCAAAATTGATCACCCACCTTAAATTTCTCAATGAAGTACGAATCTACCTTATGTACTAAAGAACTTCCACAGGATAGGCCCACCTTTAAACACCCATTCAACCGCAACCTTGACTCTCCATTGCTAAACCCTTAACCAACATCAAAATCAAAACCCAAAGAAACCCCTTGTATTAAAAACCCCTTTGTTCTCATTGTCAATGAGTGTCTTGCTAATAGAATTAGATCCGGTGATTCAGGTGTGTTGTACAAGTAGGATATTAAAAAGGCTTATAATCATGTCAATTGGAAGTTTTTGTTGTATATGCTAAGGAAATGCGGTTTTGGGGAGAAATGATGTAATTAGATAGCGTATTGTATTTATTTGGTACGCTTTTCTGTTTTGGTGAATAGCAGTCTGACCCCTTTTTTTAGTAGTTCTCGTGGCTTGAGATAGAGAGACCATTTGTCTCCCTTGTTCGTTATTGTTATGGAGGTGGTAAGTAGAATGATTTCTACTTTAGTGAATGGAGATCTCTTACCAGGCGTAGGGTTAAGGAATGTTGGTGCCTTCAACATTTTCCACCTTTTGTTTGCAGACAATCCTTATTTTTTGCGGGGCAAATCCATATCATCTTTATAACTTGTGTTGCATGTTCTTATGCTTCGAAACAATTTCAAGTAATGTTGAAGGTTTGGCTAGCATACTGAGGTTGTAGGGTCTCCTCTCTACCTAAGAAATATCTAGGTCATCCGTTGGGAGCTTTGTTTGAGGACAAATCTATATGGGATAGCATCATTGAGAAGATAGAGCATCATTTGGCTAGATGAAAGGAAATGTATTTGTCAAAAGGTGGGAGGGTTACCTTGATTAATAGTACTTTATCTAATCTACCTACCTACTTCATGTCTCTTTTTCATCTCCCGGTTGGTGATGCCACTCACATAAAGAAGCAACAGCGGGACTTTTTATCGGGTGGTATTGTTCATAACACTGTCTTGTCTTATGCAGTGTATTTGGAGGGAAATAAATGATCGGAGTTTTGAAAACTGTGAACAGACAGTGGTGCAATTTAAGGATTTTGTCTTCAAAACTCTTTATCACTAGACAGCTTCCTTTCATTTTGCGATTTCTAGCTTTCTTGTTTTTCTTGATCTTTTTTCTTCTTCTAGTTAGGTGTTTCTCTTGTATAGTTCTTGTGTACTTGGGTTATGCCTTTTGTGCTTTTTAATAAATTGTGATTACTTATCAAAAAAAAAAAAAAACATTGCAAATAAGCCACAAAAGTTAAAAGCTCTAAGTTGCCAAAAATTGAAACCGACTATAAACAGCAACTTAACCCATTATTATAACCGCATCAGTATTAAAAAAAAGTGATGCTCAACCAAATGTAGATGACAAAGAGTGGATTATCTCAAGCACTAATCACTTTTTGCAAGTCTCCAAATCATTGGCATTGCCACTTTTCACATGGACTTGCTGACAATAACCAAATAGATATTTGGACTCAGATCTAAACAAATCAACTAAAAACTACATTACTATCAATGCATAACTCATGCAAAAACAATAGAAAGGACAATAAATGAAACCTCATCCAGAAGTGAAGCACAGAACATGATTAAATACTAACCTTTCAGTATTCACTACATTGGAAGCATCACTATAACCACCACGGATTGGATCCCAATCTGCAAAAGGAATAGAAGCAAGTAGGCTCTAAGTAAAAAAACTAGCATATAAAAATAAGACGTAATTGTAGCCATGCAATAAAAAATTTGTTGCCCGAATAACCTTTTTTTGTTAAGTAATGAAAGACTTTATTGAAAAAAGTAAGGCGCCCCTAAGTACACATGTCATATATATAGGGAGCTCCCACAAGCCCAAAACCCAAGCAACAACAAAGTCACCCACAACCCAACCAAACCATCAAGCCCACAACCCCTAAACCCACCAGACAATAGAGCCCACAACCCTCAAACACTAAAACGCGTGAGCCTTACTTTTCTCATGCCTAGATGATGATCCCTTCACATCATGGATAATAGAGCATTCCAAATTCAGAACTTCCCTACAACCCTTACCCTTCCAAGGGGTATCCTCTGTTAAGTCTTCGATCCCCTCATCCCCAGACAAAGCACAATCTAACATAGTGACAAGGGGGAAATCACCCACAGGATACGGTAATTGTCCATCCTCCTCAACCCAAAAATCTCCATCCTCCCCATCACTAATCCACTCTGTCATCTACATTTGGATATGTTGCCCAAATACCTACTCGATGCATACTACGCTGGCTGCATAATGCTATGCCACCACCACCAAAGACCTGGGTACATTAGCTTGTTGACTTGTTGGCTTGTTGGGGAAAGTAACTAAGTGGTACGAGAGCTTTTCTTCCTTAGAGGCACTACCATTATGCATTATGTGAACCATATAACTCGAAAAAGTAACAAAGAATTGGAAGGAAAAGACCAGCCCTTTGAAGATATTAAATTGAGATGTCTTAAGACCTTATTTTCTTGTTTCTTATTTCATCCAGGCTTTAGAATTCTAGTTTCTACTACTCCAAGTTCTTTGCTAGAGTTTCTTGATGTTATTATAGGAACTAGCCTATATCTCCTTGCTTTATTTCCTTTCGCTTGTTTTTTCTTATGGAAGTTCATTCCATAAACTTCTTGTGTGCTTGGGTTGTGCCCACCCAACAATGATGCTTATTACACCAATATCATGAACATTAAAACTCCATTTGTATTCAATAATGTAATCATGACTTTCACATGAACCATCCATGGTGAAACTTGCACCAGATTGCATAAGCCCCATGCCCATCTAAGGCGCCTGGCAACCAAGTGTCATGTTAACAATCAAATGCAAGCCACCACATAAAGAAAAATAATGCATCCAAGAAATCTCACTATTGTAAGAATCCTATTAAATTGAAGTGAAAACGCACTATGATCTCTCCATTACATACCAATTATAACCGTCCCTTTAGATGTAATTGACTAGGCAAGTATCTTGCAACAAAGTGAACTACAAGAACATTTCCTTCTTGGGAATGCCTGAGCTATCGCTCATATTAATAAAGGTTAATCAAGTATGTACCACCTTCATGCTTCTTCAACACCATATTGTTTTGGATGGTTAAATTTTCTATGAAACATATAGGAAGTCTTCAAATCAAACAGCCTAGAAGAGTATGATTGATGGTTTTTTATACTAAATCTCCTATCTAGGATACACCTCATCAGGAAACCAAAGTGACTAAATTTATGTTCTAGAGAATGCTTACTTGACGTTGGTCATTGTATGCAAGTTGTTCCTTTCACTCAATGGCTGAAAATTTTCCAATTACTCGGTGAACACAAGATTAAATGTTTCATATTATTCATAGACTGTATTTATACACGCGCATATAGTCTGAAAAAAGTGGAGCAGTTACCACTCGATGGACCGCCTTGATAGCCACCAGATGATCGACCCATGTACCGGCCATTAGGCCTTTCGTCAGCATACCCAGGCCTTCCCCCCATCTCACGATCATATCCGCTAGCATAATCATAACCCAACCTATGCAATCAAAAGATCAAAGCATTAATTTTTTTTGCTGTTGAATAATTTGGCACAAAAAGGCCAGCTAAGAGTAATGCTATATGCAAGACTCCCATCCTCCTAAAAGTGATGTGGCCTTTAAAATCACTATTGGATCAAAATTTAATAGTAATCCATCCCCAAATCCAATAGTAAATTTAAATCCCACATCACTTTTAGGGGGATAAGAAGGGAATAGGAGTCTTGTATATAGCATTACTCTCCAGCTAAAAGCCAAAAAAATTATGAATCAAGTTTTAAAGCAACCAAAAATGATAGAGTAAAAATATAGGAAAATCCAATCTATAAACACAATTCATATCCCAGACACAAGCATAGATTACAAACATAACAATCACTTTCAAGCCTTGACAGATGGTATCGAAGCAAAATGAGTACTGCACTTATGCCAAAAGGCAACTTCAATTGAGCCCATCTTTTCTTTAACAGTTCAATACTTATACATATTTCTTCCAAATACCGCTGGTCCTCTCTCACATCCATGCTTTCCTTTTAACTAAGATACTGTCTTAACCAATTAAGACATGTTACCGTTTAACTAAGATACTTCATTGAAGAAGCATCATAAAACTTTGTCCATCGATAATTGAATTCAATAATTTAGCTCAATCTGATAACAATGGCTCCACCGTCGATAATTGCTCAATTATGAATCTCAATCTGCTAAAAGAATATGTAAAAGGATAAGAACTTGAATTCACCAACCCTTACTTTCATTTAATAAAAAAAGTGAAAACTGAATAAATTTAGGTTCATTTTCCTTCTCTTTCCCTTTGAATCCTCTCAGCAACAATATCTTCCCATTGGCTTCTCTTTTGCTTAGCCCTCTCAGCATCCCAAGAGAACCCAATCTCCCACTTGATAGTTAACAGAAAATCAATGTATAATTCCACACCCTATAGACTTCGTTTCCTTCTAATTTTTTTGAAAGAAAAAAAAAAAAATTATTTCAAAACCAGATAACTGCTTTAGCTAGGTTCCAAAAAGTGTAACACATAAGACCCAATACTTCAATTCCTCGCAGTAAGCAAACAGAACAATGTGGCAAGATTCAATTAAAATCATCAAAACCAAACAAAATACTCAAAATGGCATCAAAATCAATCACACCTTCTATCGCCGGGTGCAAAGCCTTCCCTAGGGCTCCCTCTCCTCCCATCATATCCTCCATCATCCCTCCTCGAACGCTTATACGGAGGAGGCGGCGACCGTCGGGGCGGCGAGTGCCTCCGATCCCTATAAGGCTGCGGTGGGGGGCTCAAGCTGCTCCGCCGCTTGTACTCCCTCTCCCTTATCGGCGGGGGAGGCGGCGACCGGTTCCGGTCATAGTAGTCAGCTCGGCGGTTCGGTGGCCGGTCGAGGTCTCGGTCGTCTCTTCTCTCTCTCGAGTCTCGCTCCCGTCGTCTCTGCGTCTGCTGAGGCGGCGGCGGAGGCGGTGGTGGCTGGTCCTCGGTGGATTTCTCCTTTTGTTCGCCGCTGCCGTCCAGCGATTCGACCGGCATGTTCATCACTTCGGCCATGGTCGGGTGAATGAAACCCTAGGAAGAGTCTGGAAAGACGAAATGGCAGAGTGGTGTAGCTGTAGGAGAGAATTCGAGGCTACTGCTGGGTCCGGCAGAGTCAGGAGTGCAGTGTGAAGGATGAAAATGGCAGCCTCCGTTTGTTTTGTGAACTTTCAGTGCGATATTTTAGGCTAATGACATTTTTGCTCTTTGATATCAGATCGAGGGTACTTTGGTCGTTTGCAAAATTGGATATACATAAATTGGAAGCTGCCACGTCCTCCGCAACTTATAGCACAAGAAATGAAAAGTGCTGAGAGTCTTATTTAACACGTATTTTTTTATAAATTAAATAGATCAATTATTAAATTTGTGTAGTTTAGCATTAACTTATGTAAGATTTACATAAATCCATAAATTTAATAGTTAATTTATAAGATAAGATAAAAAAAATAAAGAAAAAAATATTGAAACATAGCATTTCTCAAAATGAGAAATAGTTACAAATCATAATAAAAAGTGAATAGTATGCCTTCTGGGCATGAGGATAAACTACTTAGTCCGTCAAAAATGAAAGCTCCTGGATTACCTGGTAATTAGTTTTGGCGGGTGGGATCAGTTATCCATAGGAGTTTGATTAACGGTAAGGATTGTTGTACAGTATGCGTTTGCGACATGCAATTAATCTAAGTAAAGTTCTCCTGCGTTATAAAAAAAATAATAATAATAAAAAGTGAATAGTTATTATTTATGGAAACAAACTATTATTATTAAGAATAAAAAATATAATAAATAAATAAAGTATAATAGAAAAATGGACAGAAATTAGCTACAAACCCATACAAATGAGTATAATGAAGCGACATGTATTTCTAAAACATGTGAGAGTACATATTTTTTATTAATGCTATTAAAAAAAAAAGTGTTTCTTAGCATTATTAAAAAATATATATATTTCTCACATATTAAAAGATACATATCACTTTATTATTAGGGGTGAAATGCGGTTACGGGTAACAGTTATTATCAATAACTAAATTTCATTAACCCCATCCGCTAGGCAATTAGTGGATAACGGTTAGTAAACATATAATCACCCGCTATAACCACTTTTTTCAAAGTTGGGCATTTGGGCCAATTTTCAGTTTTGGGCTTTTTCTTTTATATACCACATTAGGCAAAATTGCTCCAAAAGGAGCCATATTTCAAAATTTAAAATATTTAACCCCAAATTTACATTAATTTACATATACTTGTACTTCAAACAAAAAAAAAAACCCTTAAATGTAAATCATAACTTGTTAAGAATACAAGTTATACTAATAAAAAAAATAAAAAAATAAAAAAAAATTATATATATATATATATAATGGTAATACATTAATACTTCAATTATGGTTATTTAATCAAATGTCAATTACTTAATTTTATTTTATACGAATCACATTATTATTGTACATGAATATTATGATTAATTATTTGAATTTAATTTGAATCATATGATTAAGTATTAATCTTATATATTTATATTATTCAATATGCATATATGTATAATTATAATTTATAACATATAAGGACTTATAAGTTTATAACATATATTGGAACTAAGTCTATAGGTACTTAATTGTTGTATTAATATGAATTTGTATATTTCTGAGTTATGTCATATTATATATGTATAATTTGTTATTATATAATCATATGATTTAATCATTAATTGATCATGTGATATAATGATATAAATTACAATGATAATATATTAATACTTCAATTGTGGTTATAAGTAACACATTGTTTAATTCAATGCCAATTACTTAATTTGATATTATACGAATCACATTATCATTATACATGAATAATATGAATTATATGATTAACTTGATTAAAGTATTTGAATTGTCATTGAATCATATGATTAAGTATTTGATCTTATACATTTATATTATTCAATATGCATATATGTATAATTATAATTTATAGGGGAAACTTCAGAAAGCCCCCCTGAACTTCCAGCAATTTTGACATATCCCCTCTGAATTTTCAAAACTCTCACTTAGGCCCCCTGAACTTTGGTTTTCTTTCACTTTGGACCCTTTTAACGTTAAAGTCAAACAATTTGACTTTTTATACCCATTTTACCCTCTCCCAAAAATACGTCATTTTGTGTCCTAAAACTACAACACATACCCAGCCCAAAACGATGTCGTTTTAGGCATTAATTTTTTTTTTTTTAAAAAAAAAAAAAGAAAAGCAAAATA
>NC_081550.1:9586840-9586983 GCF_901000735.1 Corylus avellana
GTATGGGGTGGCCGAAACCACCCCCAGCCCCTTAGGGGTGGTCCGGTCACCCTCAAATGCACCCGATCCCCTCCTTTATTATTATTTTTTTTTTGGCCTTTTGGGGGTGGTCCGGCCACCCCCATGGCCAAGGGGGCGGTCCG
>NC_081550.1:9587061-9714272 GCF_901000735.1 Corylus avellana
TTACACGATACATCCTACATTCTATTTTCACAAATAGAGTTTACAATTGTTATAAAATGTTTTCTACAAATAATAAGTAAGCATGTTTGATACATAAAATAGTATGCCAAAAGAAAGTGATAATAGTATCTATATAATTTTCACTCACCTTGATTGCTCGTTGGTAAACATCCTTGAATTCCACAATAACATTCTCTTGAAAAAGCCATATCATTATACTATTTTATAGGACCAAACATCTACCTTAGATCTAAAAAACTGACAAATCAGGGTGTTGGATGTAGTGCCTTGAGTAATTACTAGACTGTGTTCAGCTTAATTGAGGGGTTGGCAAGTTTACTCAGTTCATTAGGGTTTATTGGAAGTAAGATTTTTGAATTTTTGGTTATGGCCGAACGTTCGACATGGGGACCACCGAACATTCGTTGACCAAATTTAGAACCACCGAGTAATAGCAAAATATTCGACTTGCAACCTTAGAACTATTGTGCAATAGTATAACAAATGTTCGATTAGGGACCACCGATCATTCGATGACCTACATGACTGTCACAACAGCACGCACCCCAACTTTTTCAACCCTATAAATACCCCTCTCCACTCGCCCCTTAGACCTAACCCTGCCTATATTGCCCTGAGAAAACCTTGCTTGTGAGTGCGTGTGAGTTTTGGAAGAAGAAGAGAGTTTTTTGAAGGCGTTTGCTTCCAAGAGGTAATATTATAAGCCTAGCTTGTTTCTTACTTAATTATTGTGCTCTTTAAATGCTTTTCATAGTCTAACTTGTAAGTTTTGAGGTTAAAGTTGTGTAGTTGGCTTCAATCTTGCTTTAAAAGCATGGGTTAGTGTTTTAAGGATATTTGACATAGTTTTTTTTTTTACATGGAGATGTTAGTTTGGGTCAGGAGTCTGTTTTGGATCTTATTATGACCTTCGAACTTGCTTAGAAGTGATTAGGAGACTGTCTGGTTCAAAAATGTGTTTTCTGCCCAACATCAAATGTTCGAATCTCTCTAGCCAAACATTCAAAGTCGAGGCTGAAAGTTCGAGTTAATAACAATAGGACCCGGGTAAGTATAAACTCATATGAATAATTGTTGTTATTTTTTCCGCATTACACGACTATTTTATGTGTACCAAACATGCATCTTTACAACTCTCATGAAATACATTTTGATCTATTATGAACTATATATTTGTAAAAACGTGTGTTGATTAACTAAGATAATGAACATGCTGGGATTTGTCAGAGCATGCATGTAAAAGACGAACAAGACTAATTACATCGTATGACATAGAACACATGTACGTGTGACATAACGGTAATGGGTTTACTATACAAGTTAACTCTATAGTCAAATGTGTGTGTGTGTGTGTGTTATATGGGCCTTGTATCTCGTGACCGGCGCAACCATGTTTGATTGGCAGGTCACTATAGAACGTATATCATTAGTTGCGTGGGCCACCCGAGGTCTGACTTGGTCGGGCTGCTAATGTTATGGACAGTAGCGTGCAATATATGAGTCACCGGTATTGTATTATGGATCTCTTGGGCAACACCAACCTTGCTGAGAATATGTATTATCTCGGGTAGACCATACAGTTTGAACTATGACATAATTCTCATATTACAACACATATTATATCTATATTGCATACATGATAAACTGTCATCTCATAATGCTGCACGTGGTTTATAAACAACTGAGTTCGTCATCTAATGACGTGTACGTCATGTGTATTTTTACTTACTAAGTCGTCGGACTTAGCCTTGTATTATTTTCCCTTCATATGTCTTTTCATCTTCAAAACATTTGATTGAAAACAAATGAATAAGTAATTGCTTCATTGACTTGAAACCTCTTCGCCTGTGTGGCTTGCATCAAAGCTTGTTCTGTGATATGATAATGTCTGGCAGAAAGTTTCTGCAAGCTACGTGTGGCTTGCATCAAAGCTGGAGGAAAGCCCAAGGAAAGTGAGACAAGTCTTCATTGTTTTCTACATAATGGAATGTTAGTGGGAGACCCACAGAGTTTTTTGCATTTGGTTCCCAAGTTAAGCATTTACCTTCTTTATGCTAGATTATTCTAGTTATGTTTGTTGTTTTCTTTCTTTGGTCTACACAAGAACCCTCGTGTTTTTTTTGTTTTTTCTTTTAAAAGTGAATTCTCATGGTTTCCTAATTTTTTATTTTATTTTTTCCTTACAGAAATATCATGACCTCAAGATTGACTTGAGCAGAACAGAAAGACATATTGAAAAAGAGGAAATTCATTTGTCATGTTGAACATGCTCATAAATTTATATCCAACTACATTGCCACACTCAAAACCCCTCCAGAACTAAGGCAAGAAGCTTAGAATCTCGTAAATAGGGATGTAAACGAACAAAGCTACCCTTGATCTCGTCCGGGCTCGGCTCGGCTCATGCGTGACTCGATTATTCAATGAGTCGCTCGTAGACACGAAACTAAACTCAGTTCTTAAATGATACATACCCGTATAAAACTCGGCTAGCTCGTTTAAAGTTCGCGAACATACTAGTATAAGGGCTCAGTTCGCTTATTAGTAGTTAGCATGGCTTATATAGATTTACATATATACATATTAATTAATAAATATATGTATATGTACTAATTAATAAAATATATTACTTATTAAGTAACAATTTAACAACAGTCATTGTGATTTTATATAGTATATGTAATATGTTATATGTATATATTGAGTATTAATTAATTGCTAGAATTGAGTAACAATAATTGATTGGTATACAATATATAATTATATCTATAAGACTATATGCTATAATTCAATAATTGTATATATAAGTTTCTATATAAAATATGAGAATAACTTCAATACGAATGGCACAAAACATGTCTGTTGTGCCCTCCAATTGCAGTGAGCCATGTAAGCTTTGAACACCACAAACAAGTAATTATGAAAACACAAGATAACTCTCTCAAGAACACTACTTTAGCCCTCTGCTCCTCCCCCACACAACTCCACCACCGATTGCAGAGGCTTCATTCATGGGTCTTCACTGCCAGAGAGTGAGAGTGACGAATTTTGTGGTGATTTTCTCAAATAATTATTGTTTGGGTTCGATTTCTGTGGTGATTTTTGGAGGAAATATGATTGGTGTTTGAAATCCTTTGGGGAATTCATGGTTACAATTTCGGTGGAAGATAACCGAATGGGTAGGATGAGATTTTTGGTTTTCTTGCTAAGAGGCCGAACGTTTCAATAGTTGTTGAGATTGGTGTTCTTGAGAGAGTTATCCTGTGTTTTCATCGTTACTTGTTTTGGTGTTCCGAACTTACGTGGCTCACTATAATTGGAGGGCACAAAAGACATGTTTTATGCCACAATTGGATGGAAGCTGTTCTCATAATTTATACTTTAAAGATTAAAGTTAATCATATGATCATATCTTAAATGATCCAACCCTTAAGTATCTAATGGTAGTTGAATCAGCAATTTGCATTGTAACAATTGTTAATCATATAATTTTTTTTTTTTTTTTTTTTTGACATGTCTACACAAGAGGGGAGATGGGAGATTTGAACTAGTAACCTCCGCTTCATGAGGCGTGGTCTCTAGTCGATTAAGCTACCCCTTGGGAACAATTGTTAATCATATAATTGAATGGGTAATCAGGGTCTGCTCGATATATTTTGAGGCCTAAGGCAAAAAGTTTAGGTAGGACATTTTTCTTATATTTAAATATTAATAAAATAAAATTTATTTAAATATTAATATTATATTTTTATTTAAAAATCATTATTTTCGCCTTTTGAGATGCAAAATTACTAATTAAGTTTTTATATTTAAGATTTTATAACATCTTTTTTTTCAAGGGAAAACTTCACTAAGGACCCCCAAACTTCCACCCGTTTTGAAATACCTCCTCATGAACTTCAAAATCTCTCAATTTAGTCCACTGAACTTTCAATTGCTTTCAATTTGGACCCCTCCGTTAGATTTTAAACGTCACATGACGTTTATACCCCTGACTTTTGTATAAAATTCCAACTTCTAAAACGTTTTTTATTTAAAAACAAAAAAAATAAAAATCAGGGATATTTTGGTCTTTTTTTGAATTTTTAACTGCTAAAATTAATGGAAGGGTCCAAATTGAAGGCAATTGAAAGTTCAGGGGACTAAATTGAGAGATTTTTGAAGTTCAAGTGGGGTATTTTAAAACAGGTGGAAGTTTGGGGGTCCTTAATGAAGTTTTCCCTTTTTTCAATTGATAATATGTACTAGAAAAATGCCTAGAGTTCTCATAGGAAAATCTCTCTCTCTCTCTCTCTCTCTATATATATATAATTGAGATTCCAATATCATAGAATAAAAACTACTAGTTCTCTAAGAAAACAAACTTAAAACTACAACAAGGAAAAAGCTTCCCTCCATAGAGTCTTCTGTCTTCAAAGTTTACTAGTTCTTCATAAACCTTTTCATGAATACAGAAAGGATAAGCATCCCTCCATAGGTGGTTTTCAGTAATAGATAACCCATATTTCGCCAACTTGTGAATAGCTACATTCTAAGACCTTTTGGTATGTCCCAGGTGCCAATTCGGAATGCTATTAAGCAAAGATTTAGTTTCATTTACCATGGTCCCATACCTATACCAACACGGTCCTTCTTTGTTCAGTGTGTTGACAACCTCCAAGGAGTCCCCTTCAAGAACCACCTTCACGAAACCCAGGTTGAGACACAGTTTCACCATTTTCCATGCTACAACAAATTCTGCTACGGAAGGATCGGTAATATGGGACCATGAACCACTCAACGTAGCAACCACACTACCTATGTAATCTCGCGCTATTACTCCATATCCCATTTTATTTCCTACTCCATCAATATTAGCATCTCAATTCACCTTAATCGTTCCTGTAGCAGGTGGCTGCCATATTGTGACTCCTTGTTCTGGATGTTTAGGAATTCCCTAAATCCTCCCCTGTTCCGCTTTACAGTAGTTATCTCTCTGGATTATTGTCATTCCCATTATATTTGACAGTGCTTGGAACTCGCCCCCAAAAACCACCTTATTCCTCTGGAGCCATATCAATCTAGCTATAACCACTACTTGCTGCAAATCTTTGGCCTCTAGTTTATCTAACAGCCCCATGAAAATGGACACAAAATCTGCCTCCATTGTTTAACATTTTTTAATCTTATTATTGCATGCTGCCCACACGTGCCGAGCCGATTCACAATTCCATAAGATATGCTCCATGGTCTCCTCCACCAAACCACATATAGGACACAAAGCATCCATAGTGATGCCTTTCCTAAATAGATTCAATTTGGTTGGAAGAATATTATTACTAGCCTTCCAGAGAAATACCTTGACCACTGTCGATGCCTTAACATTCCACACAGCCCTCCATAATTTATGGCTCAGATCATAGTTTGAGCTACACCTCCTACTGTCTTCTTCTCTGTCCTTAGCCATATGGTACGCACTACGAACTGTAAAGACCCCATTTTTGGTCCCCGTCCAAACTAACTTGTCTTGCTGCCGTTGTGGATAGATAGAGATATTACAAATAATGGCTGACTCCTCCCTGCTAAATAATTCTTGAATGAGAGGAATATTCCACCAGTTGGTGGCTTCATCAATGAGGGAACATACATTGGCTTCCTCGTTGAAATTCCGGTTAGGTGTTTGAATGGCATAGGACCATAGGGATGGTATCCACCGATCACCCCAGATTTTCACCGATCTTCCATTTCCTATTCTCCACATTAGCCATTCATTCAGTAACTTCTTAGCATTCCATATGCTACGCCACGCATAGGAAGGGTTGCGACCGAGCTGGGAATTGAGAAAAGACTCATTCGGGAAATACTTCTGTTGGTACACCTTGGCTACCAATGTCTCTGGATTTTGCATCAGCCTCCACCCTTGCTTGGCTAACAATGACAAATTGAAGCTCTCCAAATCTTGGTAGCCCATTCCACCTTTGTCTTTTGACAACCCCAATTTTTCCCAACTCATCCAAGCAATTCTAGCTTCGTTATCTTTGTGTCCTCACCAGAATTTAGACATCATAGAATTAATGTCTTTACACATAGCTTTAGGCAACTAAAACATACTCATTGTGTATGTAAGGATGGCCTGAATTACCGCCTTCAGCAACACTTCCTTACCTGCTTGAGATATAAACTTCTTTTTTCCACACATTCATACAACCCCATATATTCCCTTTCAAGCCAGAAAATGCATCCATCTTTGATCTGCCAATTAACGCAAGCAACCCTAGGTATTTTTCATAGGAAGATGTTGAAGATACCCTCACAACCACTAGAATGTGCTGTCTTGTCTCTGTCTTCGTATTCTTGCTAAAAAATTAGGAAATCTTTTCCCGATTAAGGGGGCGTTTGGCAACAGCCTTCACCCAGGCCTAGTTACTGTTTTTGTCCTTTTGCCCATATGTTGTTACACTTATGCCCTTATATTGTCTCTTCCCCTTATATTTGCAAAACTGAAGGAGCAACTGCAACACAAGTCGTTTCACCCCAACACTAGTCCTTATATTTGCAACCCAAGTCGTGCACAGTGAAGGATACAGAGCAGAAAGCTTCTCAAACTCGAAACTCCTCTAGCCCGCTCCCTCTCTCTGTGGCTTCTCCTGAAAGACTGAAGCACCCATCCCCCCTACGAATGTTACCAGCTGGTGTTTCACCCCAACCCCTTCCGAAAAATCCAGCCTCTCGTAAATTTTTAAGACGCTTCAGACGTGAGCTCTGTCTCGAGCAGGGGGAAAATCAGCGCGCCAACAAGGTAAGAGCTCTTTTCCTTCGTTTCTTTTCTTGGGTTTTGATGGATTTCGGTTGGTTTTGGGTTTTGAGGGATTTCCGTCCTCGCCTTGTTATTTTGTTGATTTTGGGTTCCAAAAATTGTTTAGGGTTTTGAGGGATTTCGGTTTAGGGTGCTATATTGTTTGGGTTCCAAAAGGGTTTGGTGTTTCAGATTGTATTATCTGACAATCTGAATAGTAATTTTCAAAGTCCAAATTCCCATATTCAGAGTCCATATCCTTCCTTCCTAGATAGTAATTTTCATAATCCAAAGAATCCAAATTACCTTACAAATTAGGTGATGCGCTATAGTTCGCTCACAGGACAATGTGGTTTATATCATTCTTGGTAATTGCTAGATTAGGATAAATTATATTTAATCTATTGGGTATTTGATTTAAAAGATATGAATATGTTTATCTTGTTAGAAGATGTATTTGAATTGAACTGTGTAACATTCCTTTTTTAATAATTTTTTGATAAATAGCATTCCTTTATAACACTGTGTGGGGGGGCTAATTTAAGAAAATACCCTACCACTTATTTTTACTTGCACTAATCAAGAAAATTCAAGGACAGCTTGGGATTTCCAAATAACTAATAATATAGAGCAGATTCTCACTAATCTGCAAAGGGATAAAGACGTCTCTATCTTATAAACACAGAAAGATGAAGCCAAGAAAAGTAAAGAAGAGTGCAGCATTGATACAAAGCTTTTTTAGAATTCATGTTTCTACCGACCACTTTTTTTAAGAGATTAGTTGTTTTTTTTCTCATTTGTTTTTGAGAATGCATGTATCAACAAAAAAACTCTTCATCGTTAAGCCCTACTAGCAAAGATGCCAGTAACAACTAGCCAAACATGACAAAAATCCCATTCAGACAATGACCCAAGAGAATCATTTTTTTATTTTTGATTTTGGCAAATCCTCTTTCATCATGGTGGAGATATGCTTGCAAGCTCTTGTACACAACTTTTTTATATATAAGTAATTGAGATATCATTAAAAGTGTAAGACACCTCCAAGTTGATCGGAACACACCTTAGGTCCGATTAATCTCTAGGAACTTTTCCCAAGTTATTTTTGCCTGAAAGCAGGCTTGAGGATCACTCCATTTTCTTCTGAATAACAAACCTTTTAGTTATAGTAGTAAATTATGAGCAACATACATATCCTATCTCTCTTGATAAAGTGCTTCTATATTCTACACTATTTGACAAAGCATTATCAAATCTTATCTCTCACTACTAATCTTCGCACGCCCAACTCATTGTTAAAAGTGGTTGGTCCACTCAATAATATAATTTAACAAGCTATAAATAAATAATTACCACCCTTCTTGTAGGGAGAGCAGTAAAAAGAAGAGGCAATTTTCTTGTACAAAGCCTTAAGCTTTGTCCAAAACAAAGATCATGATGAAATTTCAATCACAAATAGTTGATTATCTATCTATATATATATATATATATATATATATATATATATATAGAGAGAGAGAGAGAGAGAGAGAGAGAGAGATAATACTCTAGGAAATCAATTCTTGCATCTTTGAGGGGGAACATTTGTTCAACAAAAGGAGATGAAAGAAGAAGTAATCATGGTTTAATAGGACTAAACACCATGCATGAATCTTGTATTATTGAAGCAAGCCAAAAAACCAAAAGAAGAAGTAACTATTGCCGATCAAAAACCAAAAGAAGCCAAAACAGAACTCAAAGCAAAAACACAAGGCCTAAATCTTTTCAATCTCCCAATCGTTCCACAACCCCCAATCCAAACACAACAACCAAAAAGTACTCTAACCCTAATTTGATTAATCTAATATTGAATTACAAAATAATAAATTCTTAAAAAAATTATACTGCCTTCTTTTTTACTAGCAAAATTCCTTCCAAAACAGTAATTAATAGGAAGAGAAAATAATACTAGATTAAAAAAAAGGAGACATGCTACATGTGATCTCTTGTACACATCTCCCCCTCTTTCTTTTTTTGGAAATCAATCATTTGTGAAATTTATACATAGGAGGAAATTGTAAAGTTAATTTTAAAGGAGCCAAACTCTAGTAAAAAATTTTGAAGGGCCAAATAAGAAAGAAGAAGACCTAAAATGTGTTTTTTTAGAAAGTTTGTTATGATGGCATAAATATCTTACATATTGTAGAAATCATTTGATCTTGTGCTCATGATATAAGAAGGAAGAATTGCTTTTCCATGTACCAAAGTTTCCTTTATTCCAAGAGAAGTTATATCCTTATACTAGGTGCTTCTTTTCTTGCTTTTCCTATCTATCTTTTTTTTAGAATATTATCCGATGTCAAAGTTTCAGTCGGGGCCTCACTCTAAGCACGTAATTGCATATTTAGACCTATTATGTTGAAGAGTGTGCTAATATAAGCATTACTTATAGACAATAGTTCTCATGCTTCATCTTGATATGAAACACCAAACCCTAAGGGTCTTCTTTGTCCGCAACTTCTAGAGGCTAAAGGCTGATATAATTGTTGCTTTCTTCTACTGTTCTATGCCTCCCCTTCACAATATGACAGGGTTGATTATGTCTACAATTAGTGATGCATCGAGCGGCCGTCCATTATGTCACTGTGGAGTTGTTGCGTTCGATAGATATTCCTGGACAAATAATAATTATAGCAAAAAGTGGCATGGGTGCGAAAAGTATAAGGTATTGTATGATATTTACCTTCCATGTTTACATTTTTTGACCATTGGCCATTTGGTTTAGGGTATTTTTGACTTTTCTTCCAAATTTTGTATGTCGTAGCAAGTTGGTGATTGTGGCTTCTTTCGTTGGGCTGACAACGAGATGACAGCTTACGAAAAAAAAATCATGCAGCGCTTGAAGGACATAGAAGAGCAAACCCGGGCAGACATTGGTAGACTGGAAAAATTGTTGGCTACCGAACAGGCACTGTATAGAGCACATGTAGAAAACATGTTTCAGTCTAGGGATGAGATGTGGAAATCTATGGTAGCGAATAACCAGTCTAGAGAGGTCAAGTTTCAGTTAAAGCAAATGACGTATCAGGCAGTGTTGGCTTTGCTTTTCTTGCTGGTGTTCCTTTATGTTGGCGGTTATAACACAGCTAGTAGTAACAAGTTGATGTTAAAATGAACTGTGTCCCTCTAAATTGTAGATACTTAACCGTTGTAATTTATATTAGCTTGTGTTTTGTATTAATTGTGCTACTCTTTTTACGCAATCATTGTAATTTACTAGCCGCTTGTTCTTCATATATAACGTATAGACCTTATTTGTGCAGAGTTGGAACATATACTCTTTTTTCTGTGAATTCCAATATTAACATAAAACACTTTTTAATTTTAATTTAGATAATTTATAGTTTATTTAAGGGGAAAGTCCACAAAACCCCTTCAAACTACCACTTAATTGACAATGTCCCCCCTAAACTTTCAATTGTGACAATGTCTCCCCCAAACTACCGAAAATTGTCAATGTTCCCCCAATGACGAAATTACCCTTAGTAAAATATAAACAAAAATATTAAAACTTCAAGAAATAACCTAAAACTAACCAAAAAAAAAAAATCCAAACTTGGCCAATTTTTCCTTTTTTAACATCAATTTTATAAGAAAAAAATTTTAAAAAAATTTCGATTTTTTTTTAATGTAAAAATTCAAAATTTTCGTTTTTCTATTTTATTTTTGTTTTATAATTTTATTTAAATAAAAATTTACATTTAAAAAAATAAAATTTTCGCTTAATAAGAAGAAATTTTTTGTTCTTTTTTTTTTACTAAATTAAAAATAAAAAAAAATAGTTTTTTAAAAAAATAAAAATTTCTGTTTTTAAAAAATAAAAATAAAATTTTTTTTAAAAAAAAATTGTTTTTTTTAAATATTATTTTTTAAAATAAAATTTTTCGTTTTTTAAAAAATTCATTTTTTTTTTTAATTTATAGGGATATTTTGTTTTATTGAAATCTATAGGGGCATTTTTGTCTTATTGCTAGCATTGGGGGGACATTGACAATGTGAGAAGGTTTCGAGGGGACATTGTCACAATTGAAAGTTTGGGAGGGACATTGTCTATTGGGTGGTAGTTTGAGGGGGTTTGTGGACTTTCCCATTTATTTAATTTATAAATTATTAATTATTATATATAAGTATAAGAAATATAAGTACAAGCAGTTGTTAATGCACGTCTGAGCCGATGCTTATCGATTTGGATTAAATTAGCGAGTTCGGTTAAGATTCCAATTAGATGGTTCTAACTCCAAAAAATTTATATATGGCAATTATTACATTCCTTGTTTTTTCCTGAAATTAACAATGGAGAAGCCACACAATAAACATAAATTACTCTTCATTCGCGGTTACTCACATGTGAGATGTCATTGCCTCTCGGACTATAATCATCATATTCTTGCTTTCGCGGGTTCGGTTTGGTGGTTGTCCGTGCGCGACGTACAGAACGGGTGTCATGGTAGGCAATTGGGCGACGTTGATCCAATCTTGCCCGTAATGTTTCATTAGGGCCGCACGAAATAGTGGATCATCAGCACCGCAGTCTTTGCGAATGAAGTTGTGCACCGCGCAGCATGCGACCACAAATAGTCGTTGATTCTCAATCGGGTATGGATGCATATTGTCAAAGATAGGGAATCGGGCTTTCCATACTCCAAAAGTTCTTTCCACAGCTGATCGTAATGAGGAATGCCTATAATTAAACAATTCTACTGCATTCTTCGGACGAGGTCGACCTTGACGGAAATCTTCCAAATGGTATCGCTCGTTGCGATGTGGGGGTAAAAATCCCTTGTAGCATCCGTAGGCTGAGTCAACCAAGTAAAAGTAATCTGCAGATAATCAAGTGCAACATTATATCACATAGGGTTCCAATGTAGATAAGGAATTGTAAACGTATTACAAATCAATAGAACCAGACACAAATACATGCCTCCATATAGTACCTTCGACCGGCATGGGGAAAAGAGCGGTGGGATCCTCGATACACTCCTGGAAAATCCGCGAGTCATGAGTGCTCCCTTCCCATCCAGCATAAACGTATGTGAAGCAAAGGTCGAAGTCAACGACGCACATGACATTCTGTGTTATTGTGGACTTCCTGCTTCTGTAGGGCACAATGTTCTCACCTTGAACACAGGCTTTAACGTGAGTGCCGTCAATTGCTCCAATGCATTTCTAGTTACATCAGTATTACCGAGTGGTAATCAGATATAAGACACAAAAAGACAATAGATATATGACATTGGTGATTGTGAAGTAATGTGATATGTTATACTGAGGCGTACCGCGAACCATGGATAGTAGCGGCCATTTCGGGCAACGTATGGATGAGGCAACTCCATCGCAGCTGAACGTATAATAGTTTTCTCAAGCCTGCACAACGCTTTAGCTGTTCGATTAACATAAACGCTTATCGTGTGCAATGATCGTTGTAGCCTATCCACTACCACCCGTTGCGTGTGGCATTGTGCCATCACTAGGCAAAATGCCGCAACTTGTTCTGTAATCTTAACATACCGACTGCTTTGTAAAAACCCATTGTGTTTTAGTGTGTTGCACAATTTTAAGAAAGTCTTGGGCAACATACGAAATTGCTCATAGCATGTAGTTGGGTTCGGATTGGTAAGCACCCAGTGTACCCACATCGCCCCAGTCAGCTTGGAAGTCCGCTGTGGAATGCAAACCCTTGCGCATGGGTGCATAAAATGGTAGTAACATTCTTCCACGATCATTGCCATGCGCACTAATAAATTCTCTAGCTCGAATCGTATACCCTCAAAATTACACTCATCCTCATCGTCAGTGTCGGATGCATCCGAGTCGGGCAATTCATCGATACTGTCCGCCCAATGACATCTATTACCAATATTACCATTAGACAGGCCAACTGCATACATATCAACAGGCCTACATTTAAATCAGATGAATAATGTCACATTCTAGTCATAACATTCGTAAACGTCATCAGGCTATATTCAGTCTATAAATATTAATAACATGCAACCGGATACGACATATTGGAAAATAACAGTAGGTTAATAACATTAATCATTAGTGTTAAAAAAGTTCCCCTACTCCATAATAAGCATCCGTAATATAGCATAACGTTGTGTCTCTAATATTGCAATCAAACTGATTTAAGCGGTTAGAATAGAAAATAGTCAATAGACACATAAAAAACGACAACAGAAAATATTAGCTTAAAACATAAGCTTCAATTGTCGCTGTCTGGATCAATTGCGTTTAACCAATGACGTATACCGTCGTCATTCATTTTCAACAGTATCCTTGCCCAAGTTTGATTGCGGACCTTCTCGCATGCTTTGACATATTTTTCCGTGGGCAATGACATTTCAGTTGCCAACACATTGATACGGTCCATGATGTCTTCCTCAGGATACTGGTTGGGAGGGGGCTTATAAGAACCACAATCGCCGGGTGAAGTGCCATCGCTAAGCTTGCACCTCTGTAAATAATTCGATCTCAAGACATCGTACTCGCTTCGCAGCTCCGAGATAATTTGCTCACCCTTGGATGAAAGCTTGCTAGAGTTCGATCCATGCAAGTGAGAACCTTCCCTCTTCAACTTCCCTTTTCCTTTTCCTCTTGCCTTGTGAGATGATGCACAATGGGGCTCCGTGAGGTCTATGATCGCCGTAGGGTTGTTGAGATCGATGTCATTCTCTTCACAATCACTGCCAGGGGGTGATTGGGTGCTGGCATACCTCCACTTTCCAGTGGATGTTGAGCCGTCAAAAATGTAGCATAGGTACTTGAAGTTCGCCGGGGGGCCATTTTCGGAATCTGTAGCACTTCTTGAGGCTCGTTGTCCGCGAAGAAAGAGCAAATAAACGAAAAACACAAGATAAAACACAAATACAACAAATAAGTACGTCAACTCGTGTAATTAAGGAAATATTAAACAGAATATTAGTGGCTTACCAGTCGGATGTGTTCCCATTGCTCCGAAGTTCCCGTCACAGTCCCCAAATCATCATCCCACCCACAGCCGGTGCCTGCCTTACCTCGGACAAATTCCGAGAAGTGCACCCAAAGCTCCCTAAGATGCTTAATTTTGTCGCTAACCTGTTTTTGTGTGTAGGCGGTGCCATCCTTCAGCCGTCTGTTTAATCTTTTCGCGATGTTCGGCATATGCTTCCAGAAGGGATGGCGAATTCCGTCATCTTGGTAGCTGCAAAGAATATGTACCAAGATATCCTCGTGCTTTTGTTCCCATTTCACATTTGCTAGCGGGATGGGATCTTTTGGTGGGGATGGGGTTTGCATCCCATGCTTTCGAGGAGACTTACGGGGAGTGGTAAAAAACGACATCTACGAATATGTATAGAAAACAAAAAAACGACGTGCATAAATCATGTATGATACTTATCTACCAACCACAGTCAACTCAAAACTAATATTTTACTTAGGCACTCGAACTAATTTATACGATTACGTGAACTGTGATACGACATATTTACAATAAGCAGGAAAATAGGTTAGACACGCACAATTTATAAATGAAGCAAGCTTTGGTATAAAATAAGAAGCCTACCTTGAACTTGTTGGAATGTCGTGGTCGCAAGTTATACCCGCCGAACTGAAAATTACACGAGGCCAACATTAATGCCGAGTAAGCAGAAAGTGGTGGCATATTAATCATTATTGACATCTACACCCTAATACCATAGACAACACACAGATACACATTTTGACCATATTAATCATACCACGAACCACCCGGATTATGCTTTGGTTGGTATTTGTGATTAGTTAAGCTATATGGGTTTCTTGAATATTGGAGTATCATGGTTAGTTTGATAATTATAGATGTGGTTTATGAATTTTACATGCTCATTTTTCTGTTTGCTGTTGAGTTTGGTACTTGGCCTATAATTGGTTTCGCTTAAGTTTTAATATTTCGTGTGGTTCCTTGAAAATGTGATACAGTTGGCTGCAAGAATCACAGTTTCGAATCTGCATAAGAATACAAAGAAGTCATTTTCAGAGACGTGAGTGTCCTACACAACTGATTTTTGTTTAGTTTGTGTAATTTGATATGACTGATTCCAGTTTTGAAGATTGTTTTGCATTTGAGCAATGCTATGTAGCGAACGAAGTGATTTTGTGTGCATGGTTCATGCAGGGTAAAAGTCATGTACAATTATACTGATAAGAGGTCTGGGCAGAAGGCTTCTCTTGTTGCTGATGATGTCCATGAAATAATCATGAAGGTACTTGCACACTGATACAAACCCAAAATGATTTCTCGGCTTTACTCTCAAAGTATAGTCATGACCTGTCTCCTATCAATATTACTCATTGCCATGTAATTTGTAACCGAGTTAGTTTGGTTTCACTGCTTCTTCTTCTTCTTTTTAAATTATTTTAGTATTTTATTACTTTGACAAGTTTCTGAAACTCAACTAAGCATACGTCCTACCTATTTTCACAAGATTCAGTATCATAATTTTTTTGTGACTAAATTGTAACTGCACAGGTGGCCTTTTATATACTCTTTATAATGCAGTAAAAGAGTGAAACCAATAGATGTTTGGATGGAAAGTTCTAAGTATGCTGTGTTCTAAGATCCTCATCTCGTATCATTGAGGAATATATCTATTGAATTCTATATTTTTTTGGTTTCAGAATGCTGCACGTCTGGACAGTGAGATAATATATCACAGAGATTTTGATTATGATTATTTTGGCTTCAAAACCCTTGAGAGGTCGTATCTTTTAAAGGTCGATGGGAAGGTTTTGGAAAAGCCACAGCACATGTTAATGAGGGTTGTTGTTGGTATCCACAAAGATGACATTGACTCTGTTCTGAAGACATACCATTTGATGTCTCAGCGCTGATTCACTCCACAGCTATGATTGGGCTAAAGAAAAAGTTGGAATATATCAGATAAGAAACTTCATAATCCTTCTTAAAGAAACAGCAAGTCTTCCTAATGCACCAAAAGTTAGAACCACCCTATTCCAAAGCTCTACTTAGAAATATCTCACTACTAATCTCATTTGTGCATACTTAATTAAGTTTGATAACTTTTCAATTGAGAAGCTTGGTAGTACTACTCTTCAAAACATAGCATATATATACATATATCCCATGTTATATTAATTATACCATGATACACAATAATTCCCACTTCAAATTCTCTGAGAAACCCCACATATTGGTAAAACTTAAGTATAATTGAGAATGATACAATTAATTAATCTTACATATTTTCAAACCAACATAATTAAATTCTACAGAACCATCAATCAAAGCTATATGCAATACCTTAGCTCGTGATCGTGTGCGTGGAGCCGTGGCTAGAGCTCTTCTCCACCGAGACTTGCGGCTGGCTTCACGGGCAGTGTAATTTCTAGATGGGTGTTGCTGATTTTTGGGAGGCAAAGCCTCTAATATACCCAAGGAACACGGCTGGCCAGGTGCAGGCATCGTGGGGGGACCTGATACGCATGGGCCGGACGCGGTTGGGGAGAACAAACCGGGACGCTAGGCGGGGGGCTGAGAAATCTCGGGCTTTCCCCCTACCGCCTGGACGCTGCGGTGGGGAGAACTTCGCAGCGTGCCAAAATCAGGGGCTGGTAGAACTCGTGGAATGGGTTTCCCTTCAACTGACGGCAGGAGGGGAAATTTTGCAAACAAAAAATCGCCGGGGTGGGGCAATGTAAATCAACTCCGCTTACTCCCGCCAGCCTTTGGACGCCGTGCGGTGGGGGAGGGGAGAAATTGGAAATGGGATTCCCTTCTTCACAGCTTCAGACGCGTGTCCACCGTCACTGTGTTCGAACGAAACAGTGGGCTTTTTCCCTTCTTCAGCGTGGGGGGCACACAAAGCGCACGGGGTGGGGGGGCCTTCTTCAGCGTGGGAAAGTCAAGCAAAAATTTTTAGCATGTTTCAATCAGGAGAAACTAGGGGTGAAATAGGAAAAAGTGGTAAATTTTTACACTAAAAGCAGCGCCTTGACCCAGACTATGAACAGTGTCTGGGTCAAGGCTGTTGCCAAACAAACCCTAAGCTCCTGTCCTGAGGCATGTTCATATACTTCTAAAATCTCCTAAATATTATCCCATTCGACAATGTTTGCCTAACAAAACAGGAGACTATCATCCGCAAAGAACAGATGGTTCAACCTCATACCCCCACAAACTATAGGAAATCCAGTTATCTTTCCATCTCGTTTCGCTTTTTTGAGAAGTGAACTAAGACCCTCAGCACACATAATGAAAAAGTAAGGCGACAATCTATATTACTATCTCTTATTGGACCATTTTCTACTAATAATTCCCTTAATTTTGCATTATTAATATTTTTCGATTGGTTGCTGTAAATATTTGTAACAATAGAGTTAGATACATCAATAGTATTTATATTTTCTTCTAAATTTTTCTTAAGCTCTTCATCAAGAATTGTTATATTACATATTTGAACATCATTATGGGGAAAATGTAGTTTACCTCCCTGAAGTTTCAAGGGTTTTTCAATTTTAACTCCAAAGTTCAAAAATTGGCAATGTACCCCCCTAAAGTTTCAAAAATATTCGATTTAAACCCTTCGTTAAACTTTTCTGTCTAAATGGATGGAACTCGCCCCACGTGCTCCTCACGTGACTTATTAACCCATTATCTTCAAACTTTGCCCTCAATCTAACCTAATGGCTTTATTACGTGATTACCCTCCCCTTTTGAACCCCATCCACACAATGAACCCCACCCACACACGCACGCACTGCTCACCATCCATTTCACTTCAACACCCACACACTACACAACTGAATCACGAGAAGAAGAAGAAAGTTCCAAAATATGGTCTCTTCATTTATTCAAGCAGCAAATCGCGAGTACCTAAAGTTGTGTTGTTCGTGGTCTCCTTTTGTTTCTACCCCACCCACACGACACATCACGACAATAGCAAGCCAACAGTTGTGATGAACTTGTTCGTGGTCCCCCCCGTTCATGGTCCTATTGCGTGGAGAAAGGGGACAGCAAACTACTTGTTCCCATAAATTTCACTTTCTATCTAGGTATGCCTCAATTTTACAATTAATTTTCGACCATCTATTTTAGGGTTTTTTGTAAAATTGGGATTTTGGGGGAATATTGGTTTTGGGGTTATTGTCAATTGTTTATTGAATATTTTGGGTTTAGGGTTCTTGTTGGTATGCCCCAATTTTACAATTAATTTTCGACCATCTACTTTAGAGTTTTTTGTAAAATTGGGGGTTTGGGGGGAATATTGGTTTTGGGGTTATTGTCAATTGTTTATTGAGTATTTTGGATTTATGGTTTATGGTCAATTGTTACATTATTGTTTAGGGTTATCATAATGAATTGAAGCAGTAGTTTTTAAGCTATATTCTTTAAATATTGAATTTTCTATAACTTATCATGTACATTAAAATTGCCCACAGTAATATTTGTTTTATTTAGCTACCAAAATAGATTCATGATAATACACTTTCCATCTTGGAGTTTACTGTAACATAATTTCAGCATTACAATTATGACATTAGATTATAATAAAAATATCTATAATGTCATCTGAGCATTACCTTTGTCTTCATATGATTTTCCTTCTTCCACCAAATTTCCATTGAATTTATAATTCTTTGGTACGTTAGTTTTGGGTATATATATCTCATTGTTTGTATACTGAAGCTACAATCTTGATAGATTCGAACACATGACTTAGAAATTATCATCATATGGTCCATCTTCTTGTTGTACTTGTGATTATATTCACTAATTTTTTTTTTCTTCTTCCTATTTGACGATTTTAAAGCCCTATTTCTGAAAAACCCAATGGGCCATGTCAATTCTTTTTTGTGAATCAAACTTTCCTTTCAAGAGATGCACACACACACACACACACACACACACATATATATATGCTCGGAAGTTGGAAGAGAGCCAAATGTAAGCAACCACATCTTGGATTTTAGTTGGAATATAAAGTTAAAAGAGTATTGGTGTTTGGCTAGATGCGCCAGTAAGGCGGTGATATGGACTTGGAAAGTTGCAATTCCCACTTTGAATTAACATTTTGTTTGCCTAAATATATTTGTTTTGGTCCATGAATCATGATATCATGTGTTGTGTTTTCTAGTACTACGTACGAGATGAATGTGTTGTGTTTCTAGTATACGTACCAGATAAAATGAGGGCAACAAACTAGTTTAATTTCTAAGAGATTAAGGATCGCAAATTAAGGTTGATCAATTTCTTCTTCCATTTTTTGTTGCAAACCAATCAAAAACATTGACCACCAAAACCAAATTAATCTTAAGTTATTTTCACTCAACCGCATACCCACTTTTTTTTTTTTTTTTTTCCTATTGGTTTTGGGGTTATTGTCAATTCTTTATTTATTGAATAACCCATTATTCACGTTTGTTGCTGGCATGCACCCATTAGGTGGGTCATTCAGACAATCTTAGGCTCTTTTTTTTTTTTCTTTCCTTCAAATGGTGGTTTGGGTTTGTTGGCTTTTAGATGAAATTCACCATGTCTATTTCTAATGCATCGCCTATATGTGACATGTTATTGAATTTGAAACACAACTATATGATGGTGTTGTAGTTGTGTAGCTTCTTTATTGTTCTTGTGTTTTACAGTCGTTAAATCTTTATTTTGTTCTCCTAAAAAAGGTTAGGTAATAGAAACATGTGAATTTAATATTTCAAATAAGAGAAAGAATATGAAATTAAGGTTTAAACTGAGATTATGGATTTATCTAAAATAGATGGTAAATTGCTTGAAGTAAGTTTAGGGTTCACAACCTTCTTCTCTATGAAACTGTCCGAAATACAAATAATGCCAAAGGGGGGCCTTTTATGCAAAATGAGAATCTCCAACAATTCAAAAAAATTAATTTCATTCAATAAAATTATTAGTTTAGGATTGCCAATTCATTAAAATTATTCACTAAAAATCTTTATTTCACTTTGTACGATAGTCAATTCAAGATTAGTGTAATGATTCAACAGGGCACTTGGATGTGAGCACGTGTGGGGGGGTGTGATGTGGCAGTCCATACAGTGAGTGTTGACCTTGATGAATTGTCATACTTTGAATTTGAAGCCATATGTCGACACTATGGGTACAAGTCAGGGGATTTAATATTTTTTCAAGAACTTGGTAAAACTCTAGTCAATGGTTTGCATTAGATTACATCTGACCATAATGTACTATTTATAGTTGCATCCCACACTGGTCATAGCATAGTTCACTTATTCGTTGTTTCTTTCGGGGAGGGTGTAGTTGATGAATAAGATTGTTAGGAAGAGGATGAAGATGAGGATGGAGGGAGGGCTGACTGTAATGACCCTTGGTGGCGTGACAGGATTAGTGATAATGATCTTTTTGATGTAGATCCTGATGACAATGATAGTGGGGTTAGATTATCAAATTCAAAACCAAATAGGTCCAATGTAGCTGAGTGTCAGGAAGAGGAATAGGATGGGGATGAAAGAGGTGTTGAAGAGGGTGATGATGATGATAATGATGAGGGAGAGGGTGATGATGATAGAAGTGATCATCATGTTAATGATGAGGGAGATGCTGGTGTTAACCAAGGTGAAGGAGATAACAGTAGCCATAATTTCAAGACATCTTGTGACGGCGACGATGATGAAGATGACAACTCTGAAATGGGTAGGAGTGATATACTTGAGTCACTAGTCATCAGTGATGAAGATTGTGAAACACAATCTACACGCACATTAGATTTTCATGCTATGGATCTAGGGGATCCAGCCATTAAACTTGAGATGCAATTCTCAAACATTAAAATGTTTTGGGAAGCTATGAGGGTGTACAATGTGAAGAGGGGAAAGGACATCACGTTTAAGAAAAATGAAACAATGAAGTGCGTAGCGGTATGCAGGGATGCCAAATGTAATTACAGGGTGTATGCAAAAAAGATGCTTGATGAAGAATCATTTCAGGTAAGATCAGTACAGTCTAAACACAATTGTGGTCAAAAATATCGAAACACCATAGTCAACTCCTCTTGGATAGCACAGAAGCTAATTGAGAAGTTTAGGGTTCAGCCTAACATGCCGTTGGATGTAATCCAAATGAAGTGAAGGAGAAATGACGTGTTGATGTTAACCCAAGTATGATGTACAGAGCTAGGAGGAAGGTCAAACAAAAATTGTGTGGGAATCTTGTGGATCAATATGGGAGGTTGTGAGACTATTGTGAAACCTTGAGGCATACTAACAGTGGAAGATGTGTTGTGATGAAAGTTGACAGACCAAACCCAAATTTGCCTCCAAAATTTGGAAGACTGTATGTTTCTTTGGCAGCCATGAAAAAAGGCTTTTTAGAGGGTTGCAAGCCGATCATTGGGGTAGATGGGCGCTTCCTAAAAAGACCATTCAAGGGCAACTTCTTTCTACAGTTGGTAGGGATGGGAACAACAACATGTACCCAATTGCCTTTACGGTTGTCGAAGCTGATGTCATGTTCTTGAAAAGTTGGCTTCTCAAGATTACACTTCCAAAATCTAGATAGAAGAGGTCCCTAATAGTATTTAGCATATTGTAAACTTAGAGCTTTTTGCTCTTTTTGTTTAGAGTTTTTTACTCTGGATATTTTTCTATATGAAATGAAGATCAAATTTCTCTCTAAAAAAAAAAAAATGCAAAGAAAATCAAAGAAATTGAAGCTCACATTCAATGCAAATTTCTCCCATCAACTACCCATTTTACTCAAATTCAAATCCACCCATTGATTTCCCTTCCCCCATTTCATCATATGGCTTAAGAGCTTCCACACGATTTGGTTTGTATTTCCTTTAGAAATTTCAAGCCCTTTTCGTCGAAATCGAACCAGAACTCATCGATCATCAGCATCAACTATCCCATCTTCCCACCAAATCCATCATTTTGAGTCAAACTCAATTTTTTACTCTCCTCAAAGTCACTCATATCAATGGCAAAATCAAAGAATCAAATGATCACTTCGAATCTGAATCATCTGATTCAAATTGTGTACTTGGCAGTATGGGCGTTTATCAATCTCTTGACTCTCTTGATATGGGTGTATGAGTGCAAGATCAATGTCAATAGAGAAATCACACCTTGTCTCTTGATTCTTGAAGAACAGTTCAACCTAGAGCCAGCTATGTTTTCTTTTTTTAATATACCCTATTCGATGTTCTTATCACTTATAATTTTTCTTTTATATAACCTTCGATATTCTTATCACATTTAATCACTTATGATTTTTATTTCAATTATTGCTAATTTTTTTAGCATCTAATGATATGAAATTTCATCTTTCAGGGGACGGCCGTCCAATCTTTACCTTATAGTCGTTGCCTTTGGTTTTGTTTTTGGACTTTGCAACTGCAGTTTGCAAGCTCCAAACCCACATACTTCATATTACTGATTACTGAGTGTCGAATCTAAGGTAATTTTAATTTGTTAAATACTTATATAATTTGTAATTTTTTTGTCTAAGTTGCTAGTACACTAAGTAATGTAATTATTATGCTCAATATTACGATGATGTAGTTAATGATTTTTTCAAATGGGGGATTGTTTTCTTACTCGGAGTTGATGGCCTTCAACTTCTCATAATAAGCCACTTTCCCTATCTTCCTCTTCAGCAACTCCCTATGTTTAGTCAACTCCTTGATCATCTCCTCCCAATGCTCTCTACTTCTTGGTCTTTGTTTATTGCGGGGCGGCGGTGGCTGGCAACAAACCGGGGTGGCTGCAGGAGGAGGGACTTGTGGTAGTGGCGGTGGCGGAGGCAGAGGCACCGTTGATGGGCTCTAAAGGTTGGATTATTCTCTTTCTAGTTCTTCCGTAGTTGACATTCAATACATTGCCTCTATAATTCGAGTAGGAGACTGGATAAGCGAGTTGAAGCAAGACTTGAGAGAGCTCAATCTCTTCAGTGGTGAAGAAAGTAGCAAGACGGTTGTTTGTGTTGCTACCTTTGTGCTCCATTGTTGTCTCTTCCTCTGCTGTCTCTAATAGACAACGTTGTTTCTGTGTTTTGGTTTAGGAAGACAACATAAATGTGTAGTGCCTTGCATGTAGTATATATATTTATATATATATTTGAGCCTTCAAGATTTGGGAAAAGTAGTTCAAATTTTTGTTATTTGTTGTATTTTGGGATTTCTAATATGATTTGGACAAGTAGTTCTATATATAGTCGGTGTATTTGAACAAATAAGAAGTTCCTCAAGAAATATATTTCCCGTTATTTCCTTTCCCTTTCTCGTTGATAATCACTTAACATTTGGGCGTGGGGTTCATGTTCAACATTGTGTGAAGTGATGTGAAGGATACTAAATTCTAAATCCCTTAGAAACTACAGCCTCTTATTCAATTGTAATAATGGTTACTAAGCATATTATAATATCTTAAATGGCATGGATGGACAGCTTAATCCGGTGGACCTAGAGGCTGAGATAGAGGTGGTGGAGGACTTTGAAGGTGATGATGAATTTCAAATTAGTTTATGTTGGTAGTTCCCCAGAAAATGAAGGGGCTCCAGATGTAGCCTCCAATGATGTTCCAATTGAAGGAGATCCATAAAAGCATTCTTATCAGAGAAATCAGAGGAAGAGGACTTCTCATATTTGGAATCATTTTACTGAGGTGAAGATAAGAGGTGTAAAAAACCATCAATGTAATTGGTGTAAGAGGACTTTCACTATATCGAAATTAAGTTGTACAAGTACGATGGGTAAGCACTTGCGAAACTGTTTGTCATTCCTTCATGTCAAGGGAAAAAAGAAGCAAATGGTTTTGTCTATTGATGAAAAGGGCTCTGACGGTGTGGGCAGTGTAACAAATTTTAGTTATGATGAAAGCAAGGTAAGAGACCTATGTTCTCATATGATTCTATATCATGAATATTGATGAGTGCCAAATATGGTAAATTTGGGCCATTTAGTTTACATTAGTTAATCTTTTAACTGTGTCGTTATCTAATGTTTGTTTTAGTTTTGCGTTTTTAGTGATTTATAAGCTGTTGAAGAAAACCTACAGCGTTAAAGCAAAATTTGCTAAGTCTTGAAGAAAAGTCGGAAAAAAGAGCATTCTAGAATTAGGATCGAGCGCAAGAAGTGTCCTCGAGCGCATGTGCGCTCAATCCTAGGTGGTCTGTGCTCGAGCGCACCCATTACCATAAACATACCACCAGCGCGCACGCAATGCGCCGCGAGAGAAGATTCACATGCCCAGGTGCGATCGAGCACACTGGCCATGCACTCAAGCACACTCGTCTGATAGCTGGCAGCAAAGACTCATTTTCCAAGCCAAATTGGGTTTTCAGTCTTATTTTGGGACTGGGAGACAAACCTACGATTTTCCTAGGATTACTAGGGCTTCTAGGACTCTCCTAAGCCTATAAATAGACTGCTATGCATACACAATTCTAGAAACTAGTTTTAGGATACAATTTTGGAGACAGAATGCAATCCACAACTTCTCTTTTAGTTTAGTTTTTCTTTAGGTTTAGGTTCACGTTTTATTTTCATAGTCATGTGGAGCTAAATTTTCAATTAAGGTTGGGATGAAGCCTCACCGATGGAGAACAACATCGCTTTATTGTAAGTTTTATTATTCCGATTTTATTGGTTTTATATTTCAATTGTTTTATTTGTTTTCAATTATGTTGAATGAATCTTGGATATCTTGTTGTGATTCAAGGATACACTTGATGATTTAAGATAATTTCACATAATTGATTGCTTGGTTTTATATGCCTAAAAATTGAATATCCCTTCTGATTTATTCTTTGGATACATCTGGTGTTTCAATTAAATTTGGATTCGTCTTGTGATTTGTGCAATGAATGGATACATGAGATGGTTTTGATTAATTCTTTGATGCATAGTAAAACATATATAAGATTTAAATTGTGAGAACTTCAGATTAATATTGACGAACATAGAGTATGTTGTTACGATTCGATGAGTGTGAATTTCACATCGTTAGTACCTTTATCTATTGATTTACTTAGTTTATTTACTTTATGTTTAGTCATTTCAATTTCAAAAAATCAAAATTCAAAACGCTTTTGGAACTAGGTTAGGATTAAATTACTTTAGATTTAAATTGCTCTTTCAAAAATACAATTCTCTGTAGGATTGACCTCACACTTGCAATCCATTAACTACAATCGATTCGTGCACTTGCAAGTTAATATAAATTTGCACAACAAGTTTTTGGCGCCGTTGCCGGGGAATTATTCAAAATTTTAATTCAATTTATGTTTAAATTGATTTTATCTTTCTACTAGTTATAATTAGGATTTTATTTTTCTGCAATTTTTATTCCTGTTTCTAATTTTTTTTTTTTTTTTAAAAAGAAGATTTTTCTTGTTTTTTGTTTTGCTTTTTTGGCTTGTTTTACAGTTCTACCGCAACACCTTCTGCACGCCCCTCCTAGTGCGGTCGATCGCTGCCCTGCTACGATCAAGCGCACTCGGGGCCAAGACAGCAAGTTAAGCGCACCTGCGCTCGACAATCGCCTCTGAAAGCTCGAGCACACTCGCGGCCACGCACATACAAATCAGCGCTACTGCGCTCGATCGCGCCCAGCCTGCGCTCGAGCTCACCTCTAGAGGCAGCACCAATAGACTGGCAGTAGTTGAAAAATTTTGCCAAAATTTTATTTTTGGTCCTTTTTGTGAGTTTTTAAATTTTAGTTTTAATTTTTTTATTATGTTAGTCGTTTTTTATTTAGTTTTATTTTATTTGAAAATATTTTTTAAAAAAAATGGTAAATGTGTTATGTGGGATATTTGCATACTAAAGAGTGAGGATGAAGTATGGATTTTCCATTTAATAATTTTAATAATTTTTCTGTACAACATGCTTCTCCTATTTATAGGACACCAGCTCCTGCCAACTATGCTCAAAATTTTTACCTACATGAACCATGTTCATACTGCTCCATTCCTTATCATAGTTTTAGTAATTGTCCACACTAGGGACAAGTTTCTAATTTTTCATATGAGCAAATGAACACTAATGTCTCTAGCCCGGAGTTTGAATCAAATTCCAATTTTTACATTCCGGGATGGAATAATCAATCTGATTTCTCATGGTTAGCTCAGGCAACAGGAAATTATGCTCACCAATTTGATGAATTACACCATTCAGAATATCCGCAGTTCGATCACCAAGCTCAACCACCTGCGTATCAATCCATTACTCAAATGCCACAGCCTGCACCACAGTCATCACTGGAAGACATGATGAAAGCATTCATGCAATCAATTGATAAGAACATGCAAGAGATGAAGCAAGATATGAAGAATACTAACATGAGCAATAATCAAGCTATACAAGAGCTCAAGAATTCCAACTCCCAAGCCATACAAGAGTTGAAGAATTACACTATGACCAATAGCAGAGATATACAATAACTTAAGAACTTCACTCATCAAGCTATGTCAAGATTGGAATGACAGTTCAGTCATCTAGTTGCTGAATTCAACAGAATAGAGGAAGAAGAGCTTCAAAGTTAGCTGATGGCTAAAATGCACTTCATGATTAATGAGGATGATTCTGAAAATTCTTATCATGAGCATGCTCAATTCACCATCACACTTGAAAGTGAGGAAATTGTGGATAACAAAGAGGAGGAAGAGAAAGAGGAACAAGTTGAGCATCCTGAGCAAGTTGAGCACCATGAGAACAGTGAGCCCCTAACGGATCCTAATCTGCCCAATCACATGGAAGTGAGTATTGAAGTTCTTGCCTGCATCACTGTCCCTCTTGAGCCACATCAAGAGCCCAAAGCTTCATCACCTGAATGTCTTAAAAAGCCATCTTATGTCAAGATACTCAACGATTTGTGCACACAAGCACGCAAATCTATGAACCACATTCCTAAGAAGATCCTTCGAAGCAAGCAATGCTACATAAGATGGCAAAATATCCTTCCAGAAGGGTATAAAGTTTTGAAGAAGAAATGGTGGATGGGATTGGTTGGACATTCGCATGATAGGGGGAAGCGCTGTAAAGTTTTCTCCTCCAGTTTATTTGCTGCACTTCACTCCACAAATTCTTTCTTTCCTTTTTCATTACATTTTGTTTTTTTTTTTTTTTTTAATTTGTTTTTGTTTCTAACAACAATTAATCTTTTGATGTTTGTTTCTGTGAAAATATTGTTAGTTTTTGTTGACAGGTGTTTTGGTGTTTAAGTTTGGGGGACGCCCTGGCCTTGTTCACACTCAAATTTCCTTACTTCCGGTAATGTATTTCTATACTGCACATTGAGGGCAATGTGTAAATCAAGTTTGGCGGTATGGAAAAACACTTTGTCTATTTATTTTTGTTCTTATTTGTCTTTTTGTGCTAAAACAAATATGGGAAAATACACTTTACCCCCCTAAACTATCCACCCATTTGTACTTTTAACCACAATGTTTAAAAAGTGACACTTTATCCTCCCCCCCTCCCCTCACTCCCCCAAAAGTATTGACATTGACACTTGACCCTATGAAGTACACTTTACCCCCTTGAAGTATTGCGTTGACACTTTACCCCCCCGAAGTAACTAAGTATTGGGGGGTAAAGTGTCAACTCATAAGGGTAAAGTGTTAATTCAAAAATACCCCGGGGGGGTAAAGTGTCATTTTTTAAATATTAGAGTTAAAAGTGCAAATTGGTGGATAGTTCAAGGGGCAAAGTGTATTTTCCCAAAAAAAATAAATAAAATTTGTTTTTGCTACGTTGTTGTCAAGATTGAGTTAAACTGTAACTGTGATTTACATTTTATTAGCTTGCTTAAAGGGTTGAACACATCATTATGTCATTAGGACTCTAAGTCATTTGACTTATTTTTGGGTAAAAGAGATTTCATTTGTTTTGAGATAAATTTTTATGAGCACATTAGCATGTTTTCTGTGAGTTATAATGTTTGGGCTTAAGCTTGTTCTCTTTGAGATTTATTGGATGATATATTAATGAATAACCATTGGCTTGCAAGATATAAAAAAATAAAAATAAAAAAAAAGAAAAAGAAAAGAAAGATCATGTTGAGTTTTCCCCTAAGTAACCACACCTCTTGCCTCATTAAGCATTGAGTGTTCGCGTCAAAAGGTGTGAAGTTTAGTGTTAATTTATGATATGGCTAATCTGACTTTGTAGCCTTTTTGACTTAGGGTGCGTTTGGGATTATGATTTCATAAGAATAATCCGCGTTTTTAAAAGATATCACAAAATGTATTGCATTTGGTATTGCGATTTAAAAAACACTTAATTTAAAATAGGAAAACAATCTACGATTTCAATAAGCAGGCTAGGGGTGCTTATTTGAAGAAGTGCGAATTTAAACCAAAATCATGAATTCGCATAACAAATATTTAATAAAAAAAAAATACTTTTTAACATGTTTTCACAAACGCCTTTGCGATTTTAAAAACGCTATTTTTAAAAACACAATTTTTAAAATCGCACTTATTAAAACCGTAATCCCAAAGGGATCCTTAAATTAATAAGCCCTTAGGGATGTTTTACATCTAGCGCCCTAAAACCACCTGGCTTGGGAGTCATTGGCCTAACACTTGTTACATGGGTCAATTAGAAAGCTTAAGGGAGTTAGACATTGCAGAGCTTATATATATATACATCTCCCTCATTGGTATCAGAGCCATAAGAGTTGTTGATCCGTGTTTCCTTTAGCTCTGATCTTATACTTTCTTTGCCTCATATCTCTTTCTCTCAGTTATAAACCAACCACCCCGTTAGGTAACCTCGGTTGACCTATAAGTCCCGTTTTAAGCCTGGGTTTGGCATCTTAGGGCATGGTGAAGGGTTAGTTTTAGCCAAGGGTATGTGTTGTGAGTTCTTGGAGAAGAGCCTATGATTAAAAGAGAGTTTTAGATTTTAGCTTTTGAAGATATGGAGATCCAGTTCTTCCGTTAGCTCTACGTCTTTGTTACCATCAAATGTAGTTAATACAGAACATTTCTCCGTTCAAGATGATAATTCTTTTAGCTTTGATAAATGGAATATTCCTAAACTTTCTCCTAATGAAGTTTACACCACTTCTTAGATAAAATCCACATTTAAAGCTGAATACTCTATTAAAACCGTTGAACAAACGTTTGCTATTTCTAGTAATAATGAGAAATTTCAATTGTTTAATAAAAAGTTTGTCAATGACTAGCTTGCTAAAGGATTTAAGTTCTTGCATTTTGGTTATGTTCAAGTTGCTGTTAAACCTTTAACTAGATTAGGCATTAATGCCTTTGTTTTTTTATGTCTTCGTGATGCTCGATTTGTTAACTTTCAAACTAGTATTCTTGGTATGATACAATCTTCTTTGTTTAATGGTCCCATTCATTTTGATACATTCCCTAACTTAACTCTTGCTTTGAATGATATTCATATTCTTAAAGCTTTAACCTTGAATGTACTAACCTCTGGTTATGATATGGAAGAAGGTAGCAGATCTCTTGCTATCATCTACCATATTTATTACAAATTGTTGAAAATCAATATAAATCCTCATGCTATTATTAAGAATTCTGGTAGCTCTACTGTTTTGATCCAAAGTTCTACTCAGGATGCTAATATTTAAACTCCTAGAATGATTCGATGGGAAGAAATTGACCTTCCCAACGATTGGCTCTTGAAGAATGTATCTAAGCCTGTTATAGTAGTAAACGATACCAGTAATCTTGATTATATCCAGCAGTATTTAGATGGATCTGTAAAAATCAGTTTCTCCAATTTGAACCGTCCTAACATAATTGAAAGGCCTTTATTAATCAATGAAAGAAGAAATTCTTTCGCTGGCTCAACCACTTCAAAAGGTCTCCGACGAAGAGATCAAGATGTTGAAAAATTTCTTGCTCACCCTGATTTAAAACTAAAAGGTGTTTCTGATGATTCTCAAGTTTCTTCTGTTGTTTACACTACTAAGCAAACTCCTCATCCCACTCAAGCTGATGATGATGGAGGATCTCTTTCTCCTTCTGCCTCAGATTTAATGCACCGCTTCCTCCCCCTCATCAATTAAATGTTCTTCATACTCCCGTTAAAGATTTCTTTTCCCAAATTGATTGGCCTGCTTTACAAAAAGATTTTTCTTCAAAAGAAAACAGATCACTACGACATGCTTATCGCTCTGACTTTTCTGAAGAAGAAAGATCCATTATCAAAACCCGTTGGACTGAAAAAATGATTGAAGAACAGAAGCATATTTTGTTTTTCGATTTTCTTCAAAACCATTACCCCAACAATAATGTTTTAAATGTTGTTAAAAAATCTTTTGTTAAAGAAAATAAAACCACTGTCAAAGCTTCTCACCCACCTCTTGAAAATTTACTAATCAAGACTTATGGCACTAACACAACTGTTAAAGCTTCCCCTTTTAAAAATTCTAACCTTTCTCCTGCTCACAATGAAACCAGAAAGATCATTGAGCAAAATAATTTTGTCAACCAATCCCCCTGCATATTATTGGCCAACAATTAGATCGTATTGAAGATAAAATCGACTCTCCCAATAGCCCTGGTGTTAAAACTGAAAAATCAATCATCTCTTTACCTGAAGAAAGGAAAAATCTTGGGCTAAGAACCACTAGCCAAAAAAATGTTGACAGAATTGACAAAATGTTAAAAGATCTAAAACCCAGTCAAGCTTCTAGCTCTGGACAAGCTTGTGTCCTCCAAAAAATCAATGAAATGTCTAATTCAGAAAATTCTGAATATTCTCAATATCCTTCTGATCTTAACATTAAAATGATTAAAGAAAATTTCGATCAGGATCAAAGACTCCAAAGAATTTTTTTATAAGACCAAACCCATTAATCTCACAAAAAATTGGTATTCAAAACCCACTCCTCCTAATTTACAGTTTGAAGAAAGATTTTTTCAATCTCAGTTTTCCATTTTAGCTGATAAACTTTATGAATGGAACATTGATGGCTTGTCTAAACAAGAAGAGTTGAATAAAATGAATCACATGTCTATGGTTGCTAATGCTTACGTTACTAATCACAATTTAAGCCAATCAGAAATTGTTGATTTGCTTTCTACGGGTTTCTCCGGAACTCTTCGGAATTGGTGGGATAAACATCTCATTGAAGAATCTCGAGAAACAATTAGAAAAGCTGTCAAGAAAGATGAAGATGGCTTACCAATATTTGATGAGCAACGTGGCACTGGTGAACGTGACAGTGTGAACACATTAATTTATACCATTATTAAACAGTTTATTGGAACTCCTTCTAACATCACTTCTCGCATTCTGATTTCCTGAATAATCTTCGATGTCCTACTATGTCTGATTATAGATGGTATCAACATGTTTTTCTTTCTCGTGTTATGGTTAGATCTGATAGTCAAAAACCTTATTGGAAAGAAAAGTTTATTGATGGATTACCTTCATTATTTGCTCACAAAGTTAAAGATGAACTCATTAACTCCAATACTAGATTGATTGAATATGAAAACTTAACTTATGGTGATTTGTTTTCTACTGTTAAAAAATTTGGCATAAAAATGTGTATTGATCAAAAAATGATGAGACAACAACTGAAGAACACTAAAAAAGCCAAATATGAAATGAGTAATTTTTGTGAACAATTTGGGTTACCTTCTATGGCTCCATGAAGGAGAAATAGAAAGAAACCTGATAAAGTTTTCAAGAAAAGACCCGCTCCATATTACAACAATTACAAGAAAAGAAACCTTAAACCCACTAAAAAATCTCCAGCTAATAAACCCAAAAAGAATACTTCCAAATTTAATAAATATTTTTCTAAAGGAAAATGTTTTAATTGCGGAAAATTAGGACATTTTGCTGACAAGTGCCCTGGACCACCCAAAAGATTGAAAAAAGAAATTAATGCTTTAAAAATAGATGACCATGAAAAAGAAACTCTTTTAGAATTTTGTAATCTGTAAATTCTTCTGATTCATCTGATTACGATTTTTCAGCAACTTCAAGTGACTCTGATTACCATTCTGCTAGTGAATTTTCTGATAATGATTTCAAAATTGGTTGTAATAATTCTTGCTGCAAAAATGTTAAATCGTGCAATGTTCTCACAAAAACTGAAGAACAAGAAAATTTGCTAATTACTTTAATTTCAAAAATTGAAAATCCTGAACTCATGGAAGACTACCTTAAAAAACTCAAGAGCAAAATGATTAAAAACGATAATAAACCTAACAATGCAAAAATCTCTCTTGATGAAACTCTGGAACGATTTTCTAAAGAAAAATCCAAATAAATTACTATCTCAGATTTGCAGCATGAGATTAGTAATATCAAGAAAGAAATTGCAGATTTGAAAAATGACCACTTTACTGTTAAATCTGATAATAATGATTTAAAACAACAACTATTAATACTGAAAATTCAAAATTGTTTTCAAGATCACAATTCTGATAATGAAAATAATAAGCAATCAGAGCATTCTGATGAAGCGGAATCCAGCAATAGAGTGATTTCCAATGAAGTCAAGATTATCAGTCTTATTAACAAGATTGTTCCACCTAAATGGTATTCTAAAGTACATATTGTCATTGCTTCTGATTATGCTTTTGATATCATTGCTTTGATTGATTCTAGTGCTGATTTAAATTGTATTCAAGAAGGAATAGTGCCCAGCAAATATGTTGAAAATTCCACTGAAAGGTTGAATTCTGCCAGTGGAAGTCGTTTGCAAATCAAATATGAATTAAATAGTATTCATGTTTGTCAGGGTAATATTTGTTTTGATACTCCTGTTGTTCTTGTTAAAAATATGACTGAAAAAGTCATTATTGGTCTTCCTTTCATTTGCATGCTTTATCCTTTTTCTGTTGACGAATCGGGTGTTTCAACTATTAAAATGGGTGTTGAAGTAAAATTTTATTTTGCTGACAAATTTGAGATTGATACTAGCCACTTTAACATTATCTCAGCTAAAACTAAACATTTAAATTTTTTAAAACAAGAAGTTAAATACAAAAAGATTGTTGAACAACTTTCTGATAAATTATTGCAATCTAAAATTGCCTCTTTCATTACCCGCAACATTGATCTTGTTCGTTCTGACCTTCCTACTGCTTTTTGGCATAGGAAAAAACACATTGTTTCTTTACCTTATATTAAAAAAATTTCTAAAAATAAAATTCCCACTAAAGCCAGACCCATTCAAATGAATGCTGAAACTTTAGATTTTTGCCAAAAGGAGATAGCTGATTTACTTGCCAAATGTATCATTCATAAGAGCAAGTCTCCTTGGTCTTATGCTGCTTTTTATGTAATGAAAAATGCTGAAGTTGAAAGGGGAACTCCTAGGCTTGTAATCAATTATAAACCACTCAATGATGTACTATAATGGATCAGATACCCCATCCTTAATAGAAAGGATTTAGTTAGTCACATCAGTGAGGCTATAGTTTTCTCAAAGTTCAATATGAAGTCAGGCTTTTGGAAAATCCAAATTGATGATAAAGATAGGTATAAGACTGCATTTACCTCCTCATTTGGACATTATGAGTGGAATGTTTTGCCTTTTGGTCTCAAAAATGCTCCTAGTGAATTCCAAAATATCATGAATGATATTTTCAATCCCTTCAGTCACTTTACTATTGTTTACATTGATGATGTTTTGATTTATTCTAAATCTGTTGATGAACACTCGAAACATTTGAATTCGTTTCTAGAAACAGTCAAACACAATGGACTTGTTGTTTCTGCTAAAAAGATCAAGCTTGTCCAAACCAAAATTAAATTCCTTGGTTTTGATATTTCTGAAGGTTAGATAAGACCCATTGATAGAGCTTTTCAATTTGCCGACAAATTTCCTAATATCATCATTGATAAAAATTAGCTCCAAAGATTCTTAGGTTCTTTAAATTATATTGCAGACTTCTACAAAGATCTGAGAAAACACTGTAAACCTTTATTCGACCATTTGCTAAGCAATCCTCCCCCCTGGACTGACACTCACACTTCCCTTGTCAGAGAAATTAAAGCCCATGTCAAGGCTTTACCCTGTCTAGGAATTCCTTCAGACAATGCTTTCAAAATTGTTGAAACTGATGCTTCTAAAATTGGCTTCGGAGGTATTCTGAAACAAATTGTTTCTCCAGGATCTCCTGAGCAAATTGTTTGATTCCATTCTGGATCTTGAAATAAGGCTCAAGCTAATTATAGTACCATTAAGAAAGAAATTCTTTCTGTAGTTTTATGCATTACTAAATTTCAATCTGATCTATTAAATCAAAAGTTTTTATTACGCATTGACTGTAAATCTGCTAAATATATTTTGCACAAGGATGTTGAAAATATTGCATCAAAACAAATTTTTACCAGATGGCAAGCTATTTTAAGTGTTTTTGAATTTTATATTGAATACATTAAAGGCTCCAACAATTCTATTCCAAATTTTCTCACTTGTGAATTTTTGCAGTGCCAGCATGGCAAGCAAAAAGGACAAAGAGAAGATTGAATCCAAGCCTTTGGTCTTGAAACCAGAGATTGCCACTTCTCCTCCAGCTACCAATTCATCTATTGCTCTAGCCAAGTGTTTCTCAGCTTTCAATCCCGGATCATCCCTCACAACCCAAAAAATTAGATGATTTCCCAATCCCTTTTTTCTATTACAATTCTGTCAATGCTTGGTTCAAATTCATGCTCTTCCAAAATCCCAAATTTGACCACTCCTGGTTCTTAAGTTTTGATAAAGAATTTGGAGGCATTCTCCCCCTTTGGTTTTCCAACTGGTGGACAAAATTTGGTCTTATTCTTGATATTCTCCCGTAAAAACCGTTGAGGCTTTTAAATCATTTAAAAATCTTTACAATACTGATGAAGATGGGGACAAATTTCCCCACACTCTCCATTTTGCTAAAAAATTTAAAATTCCCAAGATTATCAAATGGCAATATGTTATTCTTGATGACAAACTAGAATGGCATTGGTACATTAAGTGGTGGGATAATTACCCACGAACTGATAATATAGTTGACAATGTCAAAGCTCTAGCCCAATTACCAAAAATCCAAGCTCCTCCAATTCCTAAACAATTAACCATTGGCAATTCCGCTCAACTGATAACTCCTAGCACTTTCGTTTCTCCTCCCAAAGAGGCCACTGCTCCTACCACTTCTTTTAGTTCTTCCAAGAAAAAATTATCTTCCAAGAAAAAAGAGAAGAATGATATCTTAAAAGCATTACGCAAATATCTCAATGACAGTTCTGATGAAGATGAAAATTCTAATGCATCTTCTGAAGCTACTTTCAACCCCATGCGAGAATGGTATGGGAATTCTGGTTTTTTCGGAGACAGTCCAAACAATTACTACCCCAGAATTGAAGATTTATAGTTCATTTGCCCTCCTCAGTGGCACCGTTAAACATCATTTGCCCTTCAGTGGCACCATTTATAGTTCATTTGCCCTAATCAGAGGCACCGTTCATCATTTGCTCTTCACAGCGGCATCGTTCAAAAGTTGCATTTATCAATTTTCCTGGAGACATTTGCCAGCTCATCATGGCACAGTTTATGTTACAGTAACTGCAGACATTACAGTAAAAGCTACAGTGCCTGCCGACACAACAGTTCTTTACTTTTACTATTAATTATTCTGATATAATTTTTATTTACTTGTTGGATTTTGCCTATAAAAGGAATAATCCCCCTTATTGTAAGGCATAAGCTTTCAGCCTAAACACCTGAAATCCCTCTGCAACTATCCTGCTACTTTCTACTTGTAATATTTTCTGTTCTTGTGTAACTTCACTACTTTCAGCTTACATTTGAATCTGTAAGTACTCTTGTTAATTATTAATCAAATCTTTTGATATCTTTTCATTATCTAATTTGTTTCATTTCCCTTTTATACGCTCCAATTTCGTGCTTACTCTGGAAATTCTTGCATCATGTTTATTTTAATTGTAATTACCACCTATATGGATGGTTCTACTGCATTATTTTCAATTTTTTTCAATTAATTATTTTCATACATCTCCCCCATTAATGTATATATATATATATATATATATCTTGCCTTGGTTGTTTCATATGTTAGGGATTCTTACAAATTTTATAGAACTTGTCTTGAGTTTAAGCTGAAAGCTTCATGATTGTATGCTAATTACACTTTACACATTTCAGAACATATGAGGTCTCAATTTTCCATTTATGATTGATTTGATTTTGAATTTCCTTTTGATTGTGATGATGGTGTTTGTCTTTTTAAGTTTGCTCATGAATAAGAACCATGGTTTATGTGAACCTTCTTTCTTGTTAACAACATAGTGCTACAATGTTTGTGGGTATCATTCCTATTAAGCCCTCATGAGACTTCACTCATCTACTAGGGATGCCTAGGGGTTTAAAAGGCTTGTTGCATATGCTAAATGCAATTGTCTCTCCCACGAAAGAGGATTTATATTTCTTGCTTTCATTTTATTTTTCGTTTTGTTTTGCTAAGGGATTAGCAAAATGTAAGTTTGGGAGTATTTGATGAGTGCCAAATATGGTATATTTGAGCCCCTTAGTTTACATTAGTTAATCCTTTAGCCGTGTCATTATCTAATGTTTTGTTTTAGTTTTGTGTTTTTAGTGATTTATAGGTCGTTGAAGAAAAACTACAGCTTTAAAGAGAAAATTGCAGAAAAATGAGCATTCTAGAAGTAGGATCGAGTGCACCTTCTTGCACTCGAGTGCATGTGCGCTCGATCCAGTTAATCCTTTAGCTTTGTCGTTATCCAATGTTTTGTTTTAGTTTTGTATTTTTAGTGATTTGTAGGTCGTTGAAGAAAAACTACAGCTTTAAAGGAAAAATTACTATGTCTTGAAAAAAAAAAAAAAAGAGCATTCTGGAAGTAGGATCAAGCGCACCTTCTTGCGCTAAAGCGCATGTGCGCTCGATCCCAAGTGGTCTGCGCTCAAGCGCACCCACGACCACAAACATACCACCAGCGCGCATGCAATGTGCCGCAAGAGAAGATTCGCATGCCCGAGTGCGCTCGAGCACACTCGTCTAATAGCTGGCAGCAAAGACTCATTTTCCAAGCCAAATTGGGTTTTCAATCTTATTTTGGGACTGAGAGATAGACTTACGATTTTCCTAGGATTACTAGGGCTTCTAGGACTCTCCTAAGCCTATAAATATACTGCTATGCATACACATTTCCATAAACTAGTTTTGTGATACAATTTTGGAAACAAAATGTAATCCACAGCTTTTCTTTTAGTTTAGTTTTTCATTAGGTTTAGGTTTTAGTTTCATAGTTATGTGGAGCTAAATTCTCAACTAAGTTTGGGGATGAAGTCTCACCGATGAAGAACAACATCGCTTTATTGTAAGATTTATCATTCCGATTTTATTGGTTTTATATTTAAATTCTTTTACTTATTTTCAATTGTGTTGAATGAATCTTGGATATCTTGTTGTGATTCAAGGATATACTTGATGATTTAGGATAATTTCACATGATTGATTGCTTGGTTTTATATGCCTAAAAATTGGATATCCCTTGTGATTTGTTCTTCGGATACATATGGTGTTTCAATTAAATTTGGATTCCTCTTGTGATTTGTGCAATGAATGGATACATGAGATGGTTTTGATTAATTCTTTGAAGCATAGTAAAACATACATAAGATTTAAATTGTGAAAACTTCAGATTAATATTGATAAACATAGAGTATGTTGTTATGATTCGGTGAGTGTGAATTTCACATCCTTATTACCTTTAGCTATTGATTTACTTAGTTTATTTATTTTATGTTTAGTCGTTTCAATTTCAAAAATCAAAATTCAAAACCCTTTTGGAATTAGGTTAGGATTAAATTACTTTAGATTTAAATTGCTCTTTAAAAAATACAATTCTCTGTGGAATTGACCTCACACTTGCAATCCATTAACTACAATCGATTCATGTACTTGCAAGTTAATATAAATTGGCACAACAAGTGTAAGTCCAATGACTTAGTGATTACAAATGCACATGACGTACCCATCATTAGTTTATGGATTCAGTTATTTATAAAGCACATGTAACATTATTACAGTTTATCATGAATGTGTGATATATATAATATATGTATATAATCATGAGTAACAGTAATAATTCAACTATATGTGGCATACCCGAGATATTACCCATTTTCAGCAGGGTTGACGCTGTCCCAAGGGACCTATAGCACAACACTAGTGCCCCGGATATTGCATGGCTACCGTACATAACACTAGTGGCACGACCGAGTCCAACCTCGGGTGGCCCACACCGCTAATGATGTCCGTCCTATAGTGACCATCCATTGGGAATGAAAGCATCTTGGTCACGAAACCATTGGATCCAAAGCCCACACACACACATTTGACCATAAAGTTAACCTATATAGTAAGCTCATGGCTGTTATCTCACACGTACCAGTGTACCATATCATACGATGCAATTAATCTTATCAGTCTTTTTTACATGCATAGTTTTACAAGCCTCATCATTATCTTATTAATCAACACACGTTTTCGCAAAAAAAAGTTCACAGTAATTCCAAAATGTATTTCATGAGAGTTGTAAAATATGCATGTTTGATATATATAAAATAGACGTGCAATGCGGGAAAAGTAACAACAAGCATCCATATGAGTTTACACTCACCCGGGTCGTAAGGCTCCTCCGTAAAATTCCATTGAGGCTCCATAACCTCGAATACTGAGAAAATACCTATCATTTGTTCTAAATCCAAATCAAACGAACCTAGAACATGAAAACATGAACTGTTGAACGACTGGCCAAAGTGGCGTTTCCCTTGAACGTTTCTGACCATATGTCCGGGCTCGTGACCTGACGTTCGTTGAATTACTTCGGATTGTACGTCCGGGCTCAAGGCCGTATGTCCGCTCAGAGAGTTTCAAGTAGAACCTTATTTGGTCAACCGTCCTCCTATCCTTCCGAGCTAATTTCTAAGGTTACCAAAAGGCTATCTAGGGTCTCTTAACTCAAAATGAAACCTCCATGTATACGAAATCATGTTAAACCAAGTCAAATGCTAACATTATCAAGATTTAAGACACAACCTAGCTAGAACTAAAACTAGCAACTTAAGACAACATTTAAGCAGCATAATGACGTAAAAACGAGCTAGGCTTAAGGGTATTACCTCCTTGAAGTGAAACTTCGAGAACCTCCTCTCTGGTAGCACCGAACTCACAAACCTCACACAAAACACACTCACAAGGAGGGATTTTTGCAGAGCCTAGGGGCGAGTTAGGCAGTGAACAGGGCGTGTAAAACTGAAGGGGATAGGGGGTATTTATAGTAGAGGGCGCTACTAACTTCTCTAAAAAGTAGCGGACGTTTGATACTACTAGTGCGTACGTCCGGTACTGTTTACACAGCGTTCCAAAGGCTGTAGCGTACGATCCAGGTATTATCCAAGGCGTATTCCAAAAGTAGCATACATCCCGTACTATTGGGGCATACGTCCATGTACTATTTGCAGAGTACAGCGTACTATTGTCAGTGTATGTCCGGTGATCCCCCCGCATACATTTGCACTAAAAACATGAGCGTACGTTCGGCAACCCTAGCATACATCCTCTACTACAAATAAGAGTGTATGTCCGGCAACCCTAGCATACGTTCGTTCCGAAAGTCTGAAATTTCCAAAATGCCTTTCTAACTGTTACTAATGACCCAAAGTCCATCTTAACCCTCTAACTAAGCTACCTAAGCTTAGTTAATTATTTTGGTCACTACAATAACCACTCACTTGTACAACCCTACTCCACAAGCATTGCCTTTCTCTTTCTCACCCTTCTTTTTGTTTCTCCCTCTTAAGAGCACTTTGGGAGACTAGAAAGTCAAAATAGAGATTAGAATCAACTTAAAGATGGATTTATACTATTGCGTTGTGTTCAATCAGTAGGGTTTATGGGACCCTCATGATTGATCACTAGGTTCTAATGATCTCCGGGTCAAAAATTGGTTTAATTTTGTTTCGAATCCATCTTTTTATCCTTTAAATCTAATCTTGTTACGAATTTCTTAACCCTAATTTAGGTTAGGACGTTGCCTCGTATAAATGATAGTTCTTAATAATTAGGGACTTGTATTATGGGGTGGGAAAACGAGTTTGTGTCACATTTGGTCAACACGAATCCAATCCATTTAATAAACGGGTCAAACATGTCAACCCGAACATGACACACTAATTTAACGGGTGACATGACACGACCTGTGTGACCCATTTAATTAACGGGTTGTGTCGGGTTTACACAACCCGAATGACCCAAACCTGAAGTTTTTTTTTTTTTAATTTTTTTTTTACCTATATATATATATATATATCACCTGCAGGTTCGTGGGTTGTCGAAACGTTTATTAAATAGGTGATTCGTTTATGACCATAGCCCGTTTAACATAACTCAAACCCTAAAACTATATATTTTGTTGGTATTAGGTTCGCGAGTTCCTTACAATTAGGTCTTAGCATGCTGCATAACCCGGTGTACGGTTATCCAGACTCGTGACGCAGAATAGCCGAAACCTGATGCCAAACAGATCGATATAATAGGGTTGCAAAACCCTAATCCACGTCCCTGTATAAACGAGCTCCTTCGCTGCCATTATTGGGTTCCGTCGCCGCATTGGAACGCTTTGGCTCTTCGAGCTGTGCTGTGCTAAGCTGTGCTGTAATTCTCTCATTCAAAGCACCCAACCATGGTGGCCGCCAAGAAGACCGTAAAGCTCTCTCTCTCTCTCTCTCTCTCTCTCATTTTCCTATACTCTGGGGACAAGAGCTGTGTGATTTGGAATGAATTTTATTTTCCTTTCTTTCTCTTCTCGCATCGCCCAAAGGGATAGTAGATTTCATGGTCAGTCACATATATCTGTGTTTTCTGCTATGAAACTTGCAGAAGAAGACTCATGAGAGCATCAACAACAGGCTCGCCCTCGTCATGAAGAGTGGCAAGTACACCTTGGGATACAAGACCGTTCTCAAGTCCCTGAGGAGCTCCAAAGGTATATCTTGTTTCTGAATGCAGTACCCAAGGTTCAGATCTGATTTGTGGGTGTTTACTATCCCAAGGTCTTTTTGTTACTTTTGCATTAGAGGATGGTATATCTAAATGTGACGTAGATTGAAATTGCTAGTACAAATTTTCTAGATTTTCTTTTCATCTTTGTTCTTTATTTTGATTTGTTCAATCTGATACAATGGCATGGATTTCTTTAATATATATATATATATATATATATATATATATATATATATATATATATATATATATAAAACAAAGAGCTGGAGCATTTTAACATTCTTATTTGTGATATTTTATTTATAATATTGGGTAAGACGGGGATATAAGGAATTTAGCTTCTTTTTTTTCAGATATTAAATTGGAGGTGATGGAAACTGATGTTGGGAAAATGATGATATTTTCTATGCTTTCATATCTTCATTTATAGATTAAAAGTTTAAAGCTGAGCCATTCAATGTGTTAAAATTGTTTCTCCCAAGTCCTGGGGTATAAGCATTTTTCAGAAATTAATTTGGTTTAAACTTTCATTAATGTATTATATTTTGTTAGCTCGATATTTGCATTATTATGTCTGGTGAATTATTCGCTTTTGATATTTGATGAATTTTTTTTAAAAAAATTTTCCTTTTAACAGGAAAGCTGGTCATCATTGCTAACAACTGCCCTCCTCTACGGAAGTCTGAGATAGAGTATTACGCTATGTTAGCGAAAATTGGTGTTCACCACTACAACGGAAGTGAGTTTCTATCCTGCACACATCCCTATTTCAGTTTCCTCTTCTTTTTTTTTTCCTCGTTTTCTGAGAGAGTAAATTCCTCATTTTGTCTCTTTGTACGTTGGACTAGATGTTTTCAGAGTGTATTTTGCTCCTGGGCCTCAATGCATTTCACCTGTCTCAATGAATGGGTGTTCTTTCTTCTGTTTTTATTTTTTTATTTTTTTATTTTTTGTATAGTGGACTTTCACTTCTACATAAGTAAATTGTATAGTTTTCACCGTTTTTATTTGTTAGCCAATTAGGAATTTTCAGGGTTAAATAATGTGTATATGGCTGAGCACAGAGATGGTGTTAAATATGATGGGCCATTCTGTGGCCATTTACATGATCCACGTGTTTTTGTTTTTCAGTGGACTTTTAAGTTCCTCAATGAACTTTATTAACATGCCCAGTATGCTCTTTCAAATTTATACTTGCATGGTTTTGTGAAACTTAATTCATGTCCCTTTTGAAAACCGATTTAAGTCTCACTTTTTCTTGAATATTTTTTATTTGCTAAATGATGGTTATCATCTCTCTTATCCTCATAATCTACTCAGTAAAAAACTCAGGACTTCCCAGAGGTTTTTAATGGTCACCAAAACTTCTCAGAAAAAGAAAAGTAAGAGAAATGTGAGTAAAGAATGAGTAAAATATTTTAAATAGGGTTACATTTGTGGAGTCTAAAGAAAACAAATAAGTTATTATATCCCTTAACTATATGTTCTATGTACTTGCTACATTAGGCCCATGAAGGAGATACTATAATGTTATATTATTGATTTCCAACCCAAAGAATGCGAGCTGAGCTTTAGTTGCTGTCTTGCCTAAGAAAAGAAGTGGATACTTTACTAGTGTTGAGAGGCTTCAAGCATGGGAAAAAGCTGGGGTGCTGAAGTGTGAATTCAATAGGGTCGGTAGGAAACCTGTTGCTAAGGTGCCAGCATAGCTGGTTTAGATCTGATGGGAAGTGGAAACGGATGTAAGGCGAAATGGATTTCCTCTGTCTGTTTTTCATGCAAAATGAAACATTTATCCAATTACAGAAACAAATTGTATTATGTGTAAGGTTTTGCATTTTGTATGGAGTTAGAGATCTATAGTGGGTTGCTTATGTTGAAGCAACTCAGGTGAAATGAGTGAGTTCTGAAGTGTCATAGTTGGCTTTTACCCTATGCATTACTTTATATTATGTATCTTATGGAGTTATAAAGATTAATGTAGCAGTTTGCTTCTGCTGAAGCTACTTAGATGACATGAATGAGATTTGAGGTGTAATAGTCATCTTTTTATCCTTTACATTTTTTTAGATCTGCTTTTTTTTTTTTTTTTCTTTTTCTGAGATATGGTACCAGCATGAATTGTCTGTGCTTTCTGCAACTTGAATATTGATTATTATTCTCTACCATCTGGAGTGTGCTGGTTGATGTTAGTATTAGTGTTCTTTTTTCTTCTAGTATTATTAGCAAATTTACATGAAACAGTTGGTGTTTGTTTTATCGTTTTCTCTCCCTTTTTTTGGCTCTTGTACACTCTTTAATGCAAGTAACCTGCCAATGAGGAGGACAAACCGATACATGTGTACTCTTTTACCTGAGCTCCTTTATCATGAACTTGTCCTAAAAAGGTTTTTTTGGTATTTCAGACAATGTTGATTTGGGGACTGCTTGTGGAAAATATTTCAGAGTATGCTGCCTCAGCATTATTGATCCTGGTATGTAGTTTCGCAGTTGATGTTTTCCTAGTCCTAAGCTATGTAGAGTTTGTTCTGACCTTTTAATGTTTGTTGGTTTTCAGGTGATTCTGATATCATCAAGAACATGCCTGATTATTAAACCATGAATTGTATCAGGTCTATATTTTGGTGTTTTTATCTTGTTTTTCAAATGGAGAGGAGGTATGTTTTGCTTCAAGGCAAGCGTTTATGTTGTTAACAGGAATGCTTCATTAGAGACCAAGCTCTGCTTTGATGGTATTTTTGGTAGTGCTGTGTTGGACCAAATGTTTTTATATTCTAGTTTGTATGCGTACCCTAAGATTTGGATCTTAATCTCTTTTATCTGGAAAGTATTTTTCAGTATTTAAAAAAATGATCGGAATTTTGTAAAATTTTTTACCGAAGAGGACGGTAACATTCAATCGAAGATACAAGTAATCCTTCCAAATATTTCTTGAAATTGATTTGCCTGAGCCATGAATCCAGGAGGTCACTTGTTGGGCTATCAACAATCAACACTAGAGAAGGATGTCATCCACAATTACAAACTATTGTTATAAAAAAAATAATAATCAAAGATTGGTAAGGACTACCATATTAGCCTTGTAGGATAATTGTTCGTAGTGTAATTCATCATATATATATATATATATATACTCAAAAGTTTGTATATAAACTAAAAAAAATGAAAAGTCATTTACTTTTCTATACGTGTCCATATTTTCATATATAACTTTTTTTTTTCCTATTAATTACTTTTTACCATCAATTAAATATGGTCAAGCCTTTTTTTTGTTTGACGAAACTAACCTTTAAAAGTATGAAAACGGTTCCAGAAATAGTTTAACGAACTCATAGAATAATGACTAAAATAGATGGAAATATGGAACGAAAATAAAATATGGGAGAGAGGAAACTATACTTATTTGCTTCAACCTGGCTTACCATTTATAATTACTAAAGTGACAATTGGCCATATTAAATTATCAGACAATTTTCACTATGTGTTAGTTTTTGTGTTGACTTCGATGGCAAGTGACCTTAGGTGAAAAGGCGGGCACGATGTTGTTTTTGTGTTTAAAATTTTAAATATATATAAAAATGTATAAAAATGTAGAAATGATATTATCGTATTACCATTGAAACAACATCGTTTTGATTTTTTTATTTTAAAAAAAAAATTAAAAGTTTTTTAATTTTCTTTCTTTTAAAAAGCCGTTAACGGTTATTAAAGTTACTAACTGCTAACCACCGGTTAACCGCCTAATTTACTGTCCATGCGGTTAGGTTAGTGGTTTTAACCAATAACCGCTAGCCTTAACTGTCTTTTCACCTCTAAAACCTACATGTGACTCAAAATATTTAAATACTATCTAATCAAATTAAAAATTAAAAAAAAATAACAATAATAAATCGTGGGTGTGGGTCTCTTCAGCTCCATGGCGAGAGACCAACAATTTGGCAGTGGGTCTCTACGGTTTTATGTAGGGGTGTCAACCCGGTCCGGTTTTTCGATTTTTGGCCAAAACCGGGACCGGAACCGGGGTACCCTGGTTCTTGAATTTGGGAAACCGGAACTGGGAACCGGGTCCCAATTACCGGCCAGTTCCGTTTTTACTTGGTCCAATAACTGGTTTTTTTTTAATTTTAATTTTTTTTTTAAACCTCATGAAAAAATTGTTTTCTGAAATGAAACCTCATGAAAAAATCATAAGGTTTCATTTCAGAACCATTTAATCACCTTAATATCAAATTGACAAATACCCAATTGAAGAATTGTCAATCCATTTGGCCAAACTTGCTGATACAAAACTCACCAAGAAAATCATCAAGCACAAAAAGCAAATCTTCAAAAAATGAAGCACACAAAAGCAAACTAACCAAAAAAAATCCATACCATATACAAAAAGTGGAGAGGAAGAAGAGAATCGGAGTAAAGATGAGAAGAAGAGGGAGAAGAGAAGAAAATGGAAAAAGAAAAAATGAGGAGAGAGAGGAGGCTCTCAGAGGATGAAGAGGTGAAGAGGAAGAAAAAAAAAAGGAAAATAGAAATGATGAGAAGACACAAATAACCCTCTTAATTTAACTATGACAAAGAAAGAATAAGGCATAACCGTAAATCTATACCATCATACAAAAAGTAAGTAAGGTAAAATACCCAAAAATCCGGTCAAACTAATTCAAATTCATTATTTCCTTACTAATTAAATTGGGTGAGCTTAATACCAAAGGGCAAAATAATAATTTGGCACCATCAAAGAAAAATCACTGTTATAGAGGCATTGACTCTTTTGTGTATATATATATTAAAAAATATTATTATATATAAATGCACCAGGTTCCGGTTTCCCGGTTTTTACCAGGTGCCCAAAATTGGGACCGGAATCGGAGTCCCCGGCTTTTAGTTTTTTTTGCAACCGGAACCAGAACCGGCTCCCCAGTTTCCCGGTTTCCGATTCCAATTCCCTGGTAATTTTTGACGCCCCTAGTTTTATGGAAGGTTACCCACGATTGGTTGTAGGTCTCTATGCGAGATATATATTTTTTAGTATAAGGGTATAAATGTATTTTTATGCATTTGGCAATACTATGATAAGGAGTTTTCATCATGCATGTAAAGCATGTGATGCATTTTTTGTCAAAATTAGCAGAAAATGATGCCAAAGGGCACAGAATGAAAGTAATAATAATTTGAGAAATACTTTCACTTTTGTACACTAATTTCATATGTGTGTTTTAAAATTACCACTAAATTAAAATTTAAGGGTAAAATTCATTTAACTCCCTCAAACTACCATCCTAATGACAATCTACTTCTCAAACTATCAATTGCGACAATTTACCCCCCAAACTATTAAAACAATGACAATGTACCTCTAATTTTAACAAAATAACAAAATTACCCTTACTAAAATAAAAATACAAATACAAATTTTTTTTTTTTTTCAAATTTTTAAGAGTATTTTTGTTTAGGGGTAATTTCATAATTTTGCTACCATTGGGAGTACATTGTCATTGTTTTAGTAGTTTAGGAGGGTAAATTGTCCTAATTAATAGTTTTGGGGATAGATTGTCATTATGATAGTAGTTTGTGGGGTTAAGTGAACTTTACCCAAAATTTAATAAAAATTCATTAAAATATCCGATGCGGTCTTGGTAGTTAGGGGCAAATATGGCAGTTAAAACTTACTCTTGCAAAATAACTTGACAGTTATGAGTAAATCCAATCGATTTTTTCCTCCTGCAACTACAACGATCGTTTTACCCCTGCTCTTCAAAGAATAAGGGGTCTGAAGAGAGAGAGAGAGAGTAAAAAAGTCACGTTTTCAAGAAAGCAAGAAGCAAGATTGCGATGTAGGTGGGCGCCAGTTGGAGATATAGATCGAGAGAAGGGTGTTGAGGGGAGAGAGTTCGATCCCTGAAATCTGCGAGCAAGAAGAAGTAAGCACCGCAAATTCTTGAAGGAAATAGTCGCTCTTTTGGCATGGGTGTAATGGAAAGTTTCAGCGCCGAAGATCTGTCGACCATCGGAGGAATTGCCACGGTTTCGCTGCTGCATTCCTTCATTCCCACCCATTGGCTCCCTTTCTCCATTGTCGGTCGCGCACAGAAGTGGACCCTTTCCCGCACTCTCCTCGTTAGTACGTCCCCATTTTCTCATCTCTCTTTCTCTCTCTCACTCTCTCACACACACAATTCTGGATTTCGTTTATTTTTTCATTGAAAAATAAAATAAAATAATAAAAATAAAATTTTTTTACTTATCAAAAAAAATATTCTTGCATTTAAGACACCCCAAAAGAGTTTAAAGGATGGAGCGTAGTGTATGGAATTGTTCTCTTTCTTTCGCAAAACAAATATGAAAATGAGAAGGACATATTCTACATTAGGAAAGTATTACATTACATTGTTTTTTTTTTTTTTTAATTTTAATTTTTTATTGCTGTAGAGGGGTTGTTGGTTTTCCCGGCTCCTTTTGATTTATTTTCCTACGTTTTCTAAGCGGCCAAACAAACTGTTAGATTTGTGGAGGGGTTTTTGTAGTGCTTGGTCATGAGTGGTGGTCAAGATGCTCTGGGGGATCTTTACTGTGTTTTGATATGATAATTGAGTCAGATCTATAATTCGATTAATGGGTATTGATCACCTTGGTAGGCTAAACCTATCTTGCATTACAAAACCGCTTTCTGTTCACTTTGAATTTGCATGTTGAAATGCAATCAATTTTGTTTGCTTTCTGTTTCAGTTCTTCTACAATCTTGCATCTCTTATGAATGTATGAGGAATTACTAATGTTGTGCTTAGAAACCCAGCCCTGAAAGCTTTTTAAGCATTGGCTCTGTTGTAGGCATTGATTTGGATCGGTTTGACTTTAACTGGACAAAGTAGTTGAAATGTTGCGCTCAATTTGTCTGTTGATTTGTATGCAAAACAAGTTGATGGGGTTCCCCGTTCCAGGCATCCATTTTTCAATACTACATTAACAGATCTACTATGAAGCTTATGCAAGGCCTTTCTTTATGAACTGTTGAAACTATTTAACAGATCTGTCGGCTGTCTTGATGATTTATGGCTAACAATACTTCTATAATTCTAGAAGGATCAGATTCGAATATCTGTTTTGTATAACCTTTCTGTTCTGTTTTTAGTTGTCAGTAAGCACTCACATTACTTGTTTGAGTATGGAGCGTAGATAATTGCTGGATTAGGATTAGATTTAGGGAAAATGCTTCAGTGGTCCCTGATGTTTCGCCTTTTAGATTTAGGGAAAATGCTTCATGGTTGTGCTAGTTTCATTTTGGCTCAGAAACTAGAAGCTCTAAAAGCTGACTTAAAAACTTGGAATGAAATGGAGTTTGGTAATGCGAAGAAGAAGAAAAGGGCTGGTTGTGCTTGAAGGACATAAACTTCTTTCTAATGAGGAGAAATTGAGGAAGGATGTGACTATAGTTGAGTTGGAGAAGGCTATTCTTTTGGAAGAGGTGAGTTGGAGGTAAAAGTTGAGGGTGTTGTGGTTAAGAGGGTGATAAAAATATCAAACCCTTCCATCGGATTGCTAACTCTAATAGAAGATGTAACACCAAAGAAAATTTGGTTATCAATGGTGTTATCTCTTCTAATCCGGCTGAAATTAAGGATCATTAGTTCAAATTTTACTCAGCTTTATTCCGAGAATGAGAATTGGAATCCAGATTTGGATGGTCTTCCTTTTCACTCAATTAGTGAGGAGGAGGAGGAAAGGGAGGTTTTTGGAGGTGGTGAAAGACATGAATGGGAATAAAGCTCCGGGTCGGCTTTCTTCCAAACATGTTTGGGATGTCATCAGATAGATGTTGTGAAAGTCTTTCTTGATTTCCATGAGCATGGTAAGTTTGAAAGTTTGAATGCTACCTTCATTACTCTTATCCCTAATAAAGTAGGGTTTGTTGACGTTAAGGACTTTCGTCTCATTACTCTGGTGAGTGGTGCATTAGGACATAAATTTTAGTAGATTGGTGTATGATTGGGAGATGGATTCCTTATCTTCTTTTTTCAATGCTTTGTATTCCATTAGGATGGGTCGGGGATGCAAAAATACCTTATGTTGGATTCCTTCAAAAGACGATCTTTTGAGGTCAAAACATTGTGGGTGGCTTTCTTCACTTGGATAACATCTTTAGAAAAAAATCTCATGCTGGATAATCTCCAAAGTATCACATCATAGTGATGGATTGGTTTTGTATGTGTAAAAAGAGTGGAAAACTCCTGATCATCTCTTTCTTCAGTGTGATGTCGCGAGAGGTCTGTGGAATTTGGATTTTCTGATATTTGAAGTAGAGTGAGTTATGCTAGACAGGGTAGTGGATCTTTTGGTGTGTTGGAAAAGAAAAGCCCGTTGGAATGATCTTAAAATTGTTTGGAATTTAATCCTTTATTGTTTAGAACGGTGCATTTGGAGAAAAACGAATGCTTGAAGTTTTAATGATCGCGAGAAGACGAGTTCGGATCTACAACTTTGTTTCCTTAAATTACTCTTTAAGTGGATGTCTGCCAACGCCTTTCTCAATATCTCTAACTTTGTAGAATTTTGTGCTCTCTTTTTTCATTCTTGATTTGTTGGCTATTTTCTCTTCTATACTACCTGTGTACTTGGGTTGCACTACTTGCGCTTTTTAATGAACTTGTTTACTTTTAAAAAACAAAATTTGATGACCAATTTTTGTTTTGTACTTTTTCATGTAATTCAAATAGATTGTAATTGTTGCTGCACTTGGTTTTTCCCAAAGAAGGAAAACATTGAAGTGTTCTTGGAAGTTCACTGTTGCAAATTGAAATGATATATTTTTTTTGATAAGTAATGTATATTCATTCAAATTGTAGAGGGGCACAACCCTCGTAAACACGGAGTATACAAGAGAACCCCTAAATTATAGAAAAAGAAGAGCATAACTCCAAACGCTCAGAAAAATTAGAGACATGCACACTATTCTAGGCCACTTCCATGTATACAAGGATTGTTTGCAAATTGAGATGATGTTTGATATGTGAGAGAATATGCTTTATGCAAACAGTTTCTTGTATGTCATGCTGATGCTCTGTATAGGTGGTTTGTGGTTGGAGAGAGTTCCGGTAGCTCTAATGCATAGTATTCATGATTGGGAGATGTAGTACAAAATTACTGGCCATTTTAGAATTGTTAAAGAGTTGTCATTATGATAAGAGGTCCATTTTGTGTTGATGTCACCATTTAATATAATTTAGTTCTAGGGAATAAGAGGCAAGCTACTCCACCAGAAGAATAATATCTTAATGGTAAATATGTATCATCTGCCTCAATTATGAGAATAATAGCAAGCTTGAAAAGAGGTGCATTTTTCGGGTTCTGATGTGACCATTTAATTCTTGGGAATAAGGGGCAAAGCTACTCCACTAAAAGAATTGTACCTAAATGGTTTATCAAGATAGTAAAAATGATAATTGGCAGGCTTGCCCATTCATCAAATTGTGTTCTCTATACATAGGTACTTTTGGACACTTGGCCATTTCAGCTCCTAGACATTAATTGTGCCGCTTGGATAACCTTGTATCTGCTTGTTGGTTAACTTGTATCAATCTGTAACCCATGAGCTTATTCATTTCATTGTTTAGGTTTGCGGGCCTAAATGCTACAATCGTAATGTTTCTTGTACTGCGTTAACTTTGCAAACAGCATGCTGCATCATGGAAAGGTTGGGCGGTGCGATGGTTTGAATCAATTTTATTCAGGCTTTGCTATCATTCTATCTCTGCCTCCAATCATAAGAGTGTGAAGAAACTATTTACTTTTGAATCTCCATAGGAACCAATTTCATGTGTGGATGGCATTGATCATATAATTTATTTGTCAATGTTGGATTAGTTGAGCCATATCATACAATTAGTTGCCTTACTTTAGTCATTATCTTTTCAGGAAGCTTATTGAGTTGCACAGATAAGATATCTATGCATTCTATTAATTTTTGTTATTTATTATATGTTTATTTTTTGAGGTGTTGGGCAATTGTCATATTAAGTTTGGCTTGTCAATTTCAATTGAGAAGATATCTTTAGAGGGGGCAAAGAAGTCAAAAACATGGAAGGTAAAATTGATGAATTTATTTTTAAATATTTTTAATGGCTCAAATTGATGATAATGCACGTTAGAACTTGGCAGCACATCTTTGTTAGTCAGATCATGGTACTGAAGGTTATTTTCTAGTTCTTATTGCGTCATTGTTTCCTGTTAATGCGCATTTGATTTTCTAAAAGACTAGTCTGGCCTCATTTTTTTAGAAATTCAGGTCTGCAGGATGCAAATCAATAACCCTTGTATCATTCTCAACCACCTTATCCTTTTCACCATTCTTTGGCTTGTAGATAAATTTGGGGTATAGCTATGCCTTGGCTTAAATGGTTTGTGTGCCTGAATCTATCCAACATAGACCAGCCCAGTTCTGCCATATACGTCGGAGAGGTGGCGATGCAACATCTTTATTGGTCTGAATGGGATTTATTCAATCAGTTGCTAGGTTGTTAAGTTCTAGTAACATCAATCCAGCCTTATTGTACATAGGTTTGGCTTAGGCTAGGCCTTCCCAGCTCAACTTTTTAACAGACTAATCTGGATGAGGATCAAGTTCACAAGTATAAGTAGAAATTAGCTTCTTGTATGTGAGATTGAATGGTCTACTGATAAATATTTGATAGTATAAGATTATATTCTTAAAAAAAGGGAAAAAATCATATCGGGAAAAATAACTCTTGTATCAGTGCTTTGATAAACGTCTTACTTTTATTCTCTTCATGCAGCTGCATTTGGAGCAGTTTTGCATGTAGTGTCCACGTCACTTCTTGGCATAACAGCGATCACCATGGCGAATACTATTGCTGGTGAAGAAACAGTGCATAAACTAGCTTCACTTTTGCTTGTAGTTCTTGGTGGTAGTTATGTCTTGCTGTTTGTGACTGGAAAGGGCGGTCACAGTCATTCTCATAACCAACCCATGGAGAAAATGGCTGTTGCTGGGCTTGTCCTTGTTCCTGCATTGTCACCCTGTGCAACCACACTTCCGGTATTCCTTGCTGTTGGAAATTCGTCTTCCATGATGGTGCTTGCTATCATTGTGCTCTTATTCAGGTATTACTAACATAATATTAGTTTTTTGTGTTTGTTTTTGATTATTTGTGTATGACTTGGTTGTCAGAATTTCTAAAAACAATTCAAGAAAGTAATAAGTTTCTCAAATTGTCCCAACATTGATTTGGAGCAAAGAAGCTTTGCAAACTCCTAAAAGGGTTCCATCAGGCAGGGATACACATATAAACTCCTTTCAATATGCAATGATTGACCTGGATATTGACCCCATCATTTTCTGGTGCAATAGCTTTAAGAAGTTGAAGATTTCCATTTAGGGGTAGTATGAACTGTAATAATTTTGAATACCCCCACTCCTTGGCTTTACTTTTTGGCTGAGCTGGTCTGTGATTGTTCTCTAGTAGCAACCTAGACTTGATCTTTTTATGCAACCGATACGATTATGTTAAGCAGACGTTATTGATTGGATTGAGATGTTTACCTGGCAGCTTAGCGGTTTGTGAAGGAATAAATCTATTCTTCACACCCACTTCGCACTGACTGATGTGGTATGAGTTGAATTGCCATTTAAAAAAACAAAACTCTCTACCTCCATTCAGCTCATGCCATGTCAATGGCGTGAACTGTGAAGTGAGTATGATCAAATGGGTGTGAAGTGTAGCATTACTTTTTGAGAAGTCCAGCAATGACTCTTTTCACTTTATTGCGTTTATGTAGTATGCAAGAAATTTCAGACACGAAATGAATGCTTTTTAACTGCTGCAACGCTTGGTCATCCTGTAAAACAACTCCTATCTATTTTGAATTGCTATTATGTTTAATATGAATGTCAATACAGGATGTGAAACTAAAATTATGAAAACTTGGTTGCCATTTATGTGGCTTGACATAGTTTGATATTGGATTTGCAGCACCATAACTGTGATGACATCACTGGTGGCTCTATCATTCTATGGTGCCAGTCAACTCAAGTTTCATTGGGTGGAGCGGTACGACAAGCTTCTTGTGGGTTCTGTATTGTGTTTGGTAGGAATTTTGACTCTTCTTTTCCATGATCATGATCATGATCATCATCATGGTGGAGTTGGAGGCTCTGGAGAGCAGCAATTGCATAGAAAACTAGTTGTTCTATGATCATTTTCCTGGCAAAAGTTGAAAAGTGGAAAATGTTTTGATGTGGATCTCCAGTAGAACCGGATGGAAACTGATGCATGTGACATATTTCTGTATTGTAATTGTTCTGTTCTGATTCATACCATAATCCTTGTGTGTGTGGGTGGGTAATTTTGTTTTTTGTTTTTTTGTATATGGTAATTGTCTTCACTTTTTTCTGAAAGCCTATTTTGGGTGTGTCCACATCTTTGACTGTTTCAATTTACATGTGGATACTTTGCTATAGTTACCGTTTAGTATACATAATTCGTGTAAGATACAAAATACTTAATAAGTATAGGGTTTTAATTGATCTTATATTCTAAAATTACAATAATAAGCTACATGTTTATTGATAACCTAACCCTAGAAATTTTTAGCCCCAGTAATTAACTTTGAACCTTTTAATATATAGTTCAATTAATCTTTCAGAAAGTGATAGGAAGCCAAACAAATGAATCCAGAAAAATTTTTAAACGGAGTAGCAAACAAGGGAGAGGGAATTGCATTTTTTTAATTTAAAATTTTTTGTCACGTCAGTTTGGAAATTGTTCTGGGTTTATTTGTTTGGCTCTCTAACATTTCTCTAATCTTTCAATTAAGTAAAGTAATTTTGTGATTGATTTTCAACTAATTAAAAAAGAAAAGAAAAGAAAAAAGACAACTATTAATGACGGAGAAAATATGAGATCTTGACATTGTTTGAAAGCATGGATAATATGGTTTTTCTAAATATGGGACTAAATATAATAATACAATAATATTAATATGACATTGTTTTAAAACATAGGAATAAATCTAAATAAGAGAAAAATTAAGGGATTAATAAATACAGGCCCTTAGCAAATCTTAACCTCCTGAATCCAAAACAAGAGAAATGCTATGCTTATCAGATTTTATTTTCAAAAATTGGTCTCCAAGTAATGTGCTACAATTTAATAAGATTTATTATTTTGAAAAATGTGTCACTATTTTTTGGGGAGTAGTGATATAGAGCATACTAGCGTGAGTGAACAGTGCTCACGCTGGTGTACTTTATATAATATTATTTTTTTGAATATTACTGTTTCAATATTTTTTAATATTATTTTTTATTATAAAGTACACCAGCTTGAGCACTGTTCACTCACGCTGGTGTGCTCTATATCACTACTCTTTTCTAGGAAGGTGATACATCACTTAGAAACCAACTTTTAAATGGTCAATATAGCATTTCTGGTCTAATAAAATAAGAGTATCTTAGTCTATTGATTTAAGATTGAAATTTCTTAAAATTAGACTGCTTGAATTCTAATAAAATTAAGGTGGCTTACGAACAAAGCCTACTTGTTTGGTGCAGTTAGACTCCGCAGTCCCCTTCTTTTAAACTACTTTAATATTGGTAGTCATCAAGACATCTAATCATAAGATTAGGTTGCTAATTTTTAAAAATAAATTTTACTTGAAGTTTATATCATTCAGGAGGAGTTCATGAACCAACCCATATGTGGCGAATCTTGGTTAACTTATTGTATATAAAAACGCAAGCAAGCTTGTGTTGTCTCTGACATTTGTTGTTTGGTAAAAATAATAAAAGATTCCATTGAAAAAGAAAGATGCTACTGCTGTTCTTCTCTCTTTGGATCCTGATCACATGTTTTTTTGTTTTGTTTAATCCTTTTTTAACTCTTTCCATGTGGGATCGCTTGGCTTTTTAGCCTCTTCACTTTTTATCTTCTTTTGCCATTATTTAACAGAGTCTAAAGATCACCCAACCTTTACATTTTTCCAAACCCTAAAGATTACACACTCAAAAAGAGTCAATGGGACCTTTATTGTGTTCACAGAGAGAGGGAGAGACAGAGATTATAAGGCTTGTTTGGGAAAGCCACCCAACTCTTTTTTTTTTTTTTTTGAATTCATTTTTGAGAAAACATTTACTTTTTTCAACCCAACTAAAAAATATCTTTAATAAAAATTTTAAAAATTCAAAAAACTTCAAAAATTTATATTTAGGGTTGGTATCCTGAGCAGTTTTCGGGGGTGGTACGGCTATCCCATTAGTTTCAGGTTAATTTTTTTGTAAAAATAAATAAGAGAAGCCAAATAAATTTAGATGAAGGTTAATGTGCTTGGAGCTTTTTAAGATACTTAATCATGTTGTTAATTTTTGCTTGAGAGGCTTCACATGATTCATCTAACATAAAAAGGGAATCTATGATTTGGCATTGCATAATCCATTCCTACATAAATTTTACCGTTATAATGGTATTGTAGAAAGGGATAAAATATGATTGCTGTGATGTGACACCTCATTTAGATTGATAGGGCTTTACTTTGTCTTTTTTTTTTGTAATAATGCAAAGGTGAACTTTTGTGACAATTTAAATTTTCTGATAGTCTTAGGATCTCGAGGTAAGATAATAAAGTGACAATCATAAACTTTTCTGTCATTATAAAGTATATGCTGCGCTCTTGTAAACGCACGTGACAATTGTGACAATCTTCTTCTTAAACTATTAATTGTGACAATTTCTCCCAAATTATTAAAATAATGATAATGTACCGTCCAATAATAGCTAAATGACGAAATTACCCCTATGATATTTTTAATTAGACAAAAATATTCCTAAAATTAAAAAAAAAACATTAAATATATTTAAAATAAAAAATTAACTATATTTAAAAAAAAAAATTGATAAAAAAAAAAAACAATGTTGGTTAGAACCACCCCCATGGAGTTGGCGCCCCAAGTGCATCGGGTGGCTTGTGTGGCTTGAGGCCTGAGGGTGGCTCAGCCACCCCCTAGCCTCATTACTAGGAGACCGAGCCACCCTAGATGCCGGCCACCCCCAAAATGGTTTAGGGGGTGGCTCACTTTTCAGGGGTGGTAGGCCACCCCCAGAAAACTTTTCAAGGGTGGCCGGCCACCCTAGTAATGGAGCTATGGGGCGGATTTGCAGCCCCTAGAACCCATGGGGTGGTTAAGAACCACCCCTGTTTTCTTTTTCATTTTATTTTTTATTTTTAATATATTTAATTCTTCTTTTAATTTTATAAATTGAAATAAATAATTAAATAAATTTTAATAATTTTGTTTTTATTTTAGTAAGGGTAATTTTGTCAATTTATGAGTCTAGGGGGTACATTGTCATATTTTGGTAGTTTAGGAGAAAGATTGTTGCAATTGATAGTTTGGGAGAGAAATTGTCATTGAAGTGGTAGTTTGAGGGGGCTAAGAGAACTTTACTTTATATATATATATAGAGAGAATTAGTTCCTACAGTCAAATTGTAACCTATAGGACTTTCGGTTGCTATTCTCTCTATTTTACAAGTCTACGTCAAGATATACCAAGAAGATAAAACAAAAAACAAAAAAACTACCACAGTATGCTCTTTTATTTTTGTAACTATCACATAATGCTCAATCTAGAAGAAACATGGCATGCTCCTGTCGCATTCCCAAAAGCCAGTCAAGCCCTTAATCCTTTCACAATCAACCCTACCCACTAAGACAAAGGCCTTAATCTAATTCTCTCTCTCTCTCTCTCTCTCTCTCTCTCTATATATATATATATATTAATGGCTTGAACTTAAACCAAGGCCATGCATAGTTGACATGGGTGTATTAATTTATGCATCAAGAGCTATTAGAATATAAATGTCAATATCATATGTGGGGACATGTAATTGACATTATGCAAATCTTCACTCTTATTATACTTCTTATGTGACAATTCATCAAAGTTACATTTTAATAACAGTATTTTGTATAAATTATTTGACATGATGATTTAAATTATAACTAAGTAAATACAACCGAAAGAAAGACAGGGAGAGGGATTTGCGTCAACAAAATCAACTATCTTATAATTAAATTTGAAATGATTATTGTACTTAATTATTTTAAACCCATATGCTAATAAGATATATATATATATATATATATATATATATATTAGTCCATGAATTTCATCATTGTATTTTGTCTTTCATTCAAGTCATTTTCAATTTGAATATATATATAAGGGAAAACGTATAAGAGGGAGGTGATGAAGTGACCATGGCCACCAAAATCCATTATCAATAAATTCATAAAATTCTTTTCAACTTTTACAAATTTTGAAATTATCATATTTAAAGTTCAGAAATTCTAAATTAAGGGTATCAGAATTTCAATTTCTTTAAATTACCCCTAATTTCGTTAGGATTTTTTTCGATAATTTTTGTCAAAATACCCAAAATATCCTTATTTTTTTTATTTTTTTAAAAAAATTACAAAAATTAACGGAAAATCTTTTTTTTTTTTAATTAAAAAATTTGATATATTAAATTGAGATTTTTCAAGTTTAAGGAGATAATTACAAAAGCGATAAAAGTTCATAAGGGTTAAGTAAAGTTTCTCTTAAATTTATTTCATTTAGAAACAATGTTTTTAACTTAGAATTATCACATAATGCTGATGTGACCGGTCTCGACTTACTCTTGAATTAATCATTATTAAATAAAACTTAATAACTAATTATCACAGTCACGAAAGTATTACGAAGTAACAATATTGTATAAATCATTACTCTTTCTTTAAATTGCTCGTACTATTCACGATTATTATAAATAGTTGCGTGTCCAAGTTTGGTACAAAAATGATAGAAAAAAACAAACAGAAAAAGAGGACTTTGATTGACTATTTACCAACCATTCTTTGGCTATCAAGTATTACTTGGAATCTCAATAATCAAAAGAATGCTTGCTTTAATGTGAAAGTTAAAAAGGCTGGGCCTCCACGTCTTCATGTCTTTCTTTAATGCTTAAGTGCTGTTTGTTTGATCCATTTACTTTTCCTTTTTTTCATTTTAAGCGATCCAGTTACTTTTCCTACCACCAAACAAAACATTTTAATAAGATTTAAAAAAAAAAAAAAATAATTAATTAAAAAAAAAGTCTAACCCGGTCTTTCTATTTATTTACTTTTATGTAAAAAGTCCGCCGCCCACCTTCCATTCACAGTAAGTTACCGTACCATGTTATGTTCGCACTTTCACCGCCGACGATTGCGCGTGGGACTCACGCGCTACTTTCCGGAGAAGAAAGTGGGGTCCAGAGTCCACACACAGACACACGGATTTGATGATGTGTGTCTCTCTTATGTGCCTTTTTGCATGGACGCAGCCACGCCAATGGGTCCATCAGATTCGCTCTCTCTCTCTCTCTCTCGCTCTCGCTCTCGCTCCACTGAAACTCATGTGCTGGTCTCGATGATTCGCTGATATTGTCATCTGGGTCTTCTCTGAAATCCAAGCTCTATCCGTACAACTTTCATTTGAACTCAATTCAATTCTCAGGTTCATAAAGTCCCACAATTTGTTTTTGTCTTTTTATTTTTTATTTTTTAAAAGATTTCTACTTCTTCATGCTGTTGTTTTGTGTTGGATTTCGATTGAATTGCTCTACTTCTTGACTTGTTTGGTTGGATTGTTTTGTTGCTGTTTCCTTTCTGTTCATTTGGAACTTCTTTGTGCATGTTCAACTGCAGAGGCACTGATTGGTATATTTGGTCTTCTGGACTTGAATTTTGATCTGTTCTAACGGGATTCTGATTTACCGAAATGGGTTGTATTTTTTTTTAATGATTTAATACACTCTGTCTCTTTATTGCGGTTGTTGTTGCTATTATTATTTGGAATTAAACAAGTAGAAACCGAGTTTTTTTAAATTTTCTGGAGATTTCATGTTTAGTAACTTATGTTGGTAAAGTTCTCAAGCTAGGACTATTTACGAATATTCATAGAGATCCCTCCCCCCCTTGGCTTTTCTTCTTTTCTGGTTGAGTTTTTGAAATTAGCGTCTTTTGAGTTTGTTCCCTCTTTTCTGTTGGTTTCTGTTATGTTTTGGTATAAAATTAAGGCTGCCTTAACATTTTCTCTCATTCTTATTCTTATACTTAACTGGATCAGTTTTTGTTTAAGGGGCTTGGATTGGTTTTCTTGTTTAACATTGAGAACTAGAAACTGTTACCAATTATGATCTTGTATGGCATTTACATTTACCAATGTTTCGTTTCTGGAAAGAATGAGGAACAGCAAAAGCAAGTCGTTTTCTTGTAGTACTTCCATTCTTACTAGATTAGTTTGAAGAGTGAATTGTTCTTCTTCTTCTCGTTGTTTGTTGTGGTTATGGTGCCAATTCATTATTATGGATTTATTTTGCAAATCTCTTGTATGCAGTCCTGTTTTCTCTGGTGTCCAAATGGAAACTTTTTTTAACATTTTTTTATTCGTACTTCTAAAGTTGCTGTTAAGAATTGTCGTTCTGTTCATTTGCTTTCCACAATTATATATTCAGAATCTAGTTTCTCGGTGCATGAACCTCATTTGTGTTTTTTACTTGTCTTGTGGTGATTTTCCCTGGTGTATCAATCTCTTAATAAAGAATGCGTGTGATGTTGGGCTAGTGATTGGTTGAAAACTATTGAGGATGATTTGTGATGTTGTATTACCTACCCTGGTGTATCATCTGTTGTTGCAATAAAGGGAAGGTGTCGAATTGTTAAAAATGTGGTTGTTCTCTAATTTTATTCTGTTCGATCTATTGCTACATGACTTTTGCCATTTCTTTACTATTCTTGTTGGTGAAAATTTTTTCAGGGAGAAGCCTGTATCCTGATGTCCTGATTACCTAGTAAGAGTGATATATAGCAATGGGGGTATCAAGCTCTAAAATAGAGGAAGATAAGGCTCTAAAGCTATGTCGTGAAAGGAAGAAGTTTGTTAGGCAAGCACTTGATGGCAGGTGCTCACTAGCTGCTGCTCATGTTACATACATTCAGTCACTTAAAAAAGTGGGAACTGCTCTAAGGAAATTTGTTGAACCTGAAGCTCCTATAGAATCTTCTTTGTATACTTCTACCAGTGCAACGCCAGAGCCTCTTGCTTTAACTGAGAAGTCCTTCTCTCAGTTCTCATTTTCTTCCCCATCTGCATCCCAACATGTAGATGTGACTGAAACCGTTTCTCCATCTCCTTCTCCTCCAAACTCTAGTCAGTTTCAGGCAAATCATATGAGATTCAGGGGTACTTCATACGAGAAGATTGAAGAAAAACCTTCGTTACCTGTTATAGGAACAGTGACCTCGTCCAGTACCCTGCAGAATACTACACCTCATTCCACTGAAAGACCTGAAACATCCCCATTCGAAGGTTCTTCACTCCCACCTGGAACTCGACCATGGGATTATTTTGATCATGAATTTTCTTTTCATGACGAGAGGGGAATGAGCCAAGGTTTGGAGAATGCAAATGATATAGGACGGTTTAGAGAAGAGGAGGGAATTCCTGAGCTTGAAGATGAAGATGAGAAGGCTTCTTTTCATGGGAGTGAAGAATCTCAGGATTCAGAAGAGGAGTTTGATGAGCCTGCGACAGATACTCTGGTCCGTAGTTTTGAAAATCTTAATAGGGTTCATGATCATGCTGCAGATAATTCTTCACCTGGTATACCTTCTGCACGAAACGTAGCTTCAGAGACTGAGTTCCTGAATGGGGAGCAACACCGGTCCCCATATTTGTCACCATTAAGAGCCACATCTAATGTTGTTGCTCTTCCTACTGACACAAATAAAACACCATTAAAAGAAGATTGTATTGAGAGTAAGGTTGCCTCTAAGGACTTCTTTTCAAGCATTAAAGACATTGAGTTTCTCTTTATAAGAGCTTCTGAGTCTGGTAAAGAAGTTCCAAGGATGCTTGAAGCAAATAAGTTGCATTTCCGTCCAATATTCCCGGGGAAAGAAAGTAAGATCTCTCTCTCTCTCTCTACACAACTTATTGTCTCAGGTACCTTTTTTTACTCGTTTGAACTCTCCTGATTATTGGCAACTACGATTTCATAAGAAATTTATGTACAATATCAAGGTTCAGGACATGCACCCAAAATAACATAGGAAGTTATATCATATTTCTTATCTTGATGTGTGTTGGTAAAATTTTTAACAAGAGAATGCTCTGTTGTAGGAAGTGGGTCAGTGACATCTACTTTCTTGAAGGCCTGTTTCTCTTGTGGGGAGGACCCAAGCCAAGTTCAAGAAGGTTGGTCTGCTTGTCTTTTTCTTGCTTTCAGATTACTTGTTTTATGTCACAGAGACACCACAGATCATGCTTGGCACCAATGTTCCAGGATGTCTAGCATAGGGATGAGTTCTTGGTTGCAGCAACGTTTGAGCAACTTTCTAGAAGCCTTTTATGCTCCATAGGTTCATTTATAATTATATTGCTACATAAAAGATGCCTGTCCTGATTACGTTATATAGTCTGCAGCATGTAGAAGCTCATGCAACTCATGCTGCTTCGACTTGTTCATTATTAGTTTGACATAACTTGGGATTATGAAAAGTTATGTTGGGTTCCATTCAATTGGAGAAATATGCATTGATCGTTGTCTTACTACAAGAACTAATTAATCCATGCTTCTTCTGTTGGGATTATGTATAAAACATAGTGGGAAAATCCCAGGAATAGCATCACGAAAACATTGCAAATGATCACGCAAAAAAAGAAGAAAAAAAAAAAAAAAAAAGAAGCAAGGGAAGAACCTCACCAAGCAAGTCGGCTACCTCTAGGAACAAAGGGTGGATTGATTCTCTTGCCCCTCACAAAAAAACGTGTAGGGTTAGGCTTTTGAGACCTCTAAACCTTCTCCTCAATTCTGATTAAGAGACCAAGAGTGTGGGCTTTAATGCCTTCACAAGCTCCCTTTAAATAGGCTCATGTCTCCTAGTGGTAGTATTAGGTTCCCAAGTCAAAATAGGACTTGAAAACCCTAGCCACCATACTACACATACACGGCCACTAGGGGAATTATACTTGTGTAATTAGGTCAAGCTCATAAGGGTAATAATTTGCTTGAGGAGGGACCTAGAGGGAAAATAAAGCTAGTTCCAATAGGCCTAGGACACTTGTCATCTCGTGACTTGTCCTAAGTTACTATTAACTACAATTAATTCATCTAAATAACTGTAATTCCGCTCTAGTATTTATTTTGATTATTCTTTTTTTTTTTTTTTTGATAAATAATGTATATTCAAGGAGAAGGAGAAGATGATCCAATGTCTCCTCACTCCTTTTGCACATACAACATCTGTTTGTTACAATCACCTGTCGCTTCCTGAGGTTATCTAGGGTCAGAATTTTGCCCAAAGCCGCCGACCACACAAATAAACTCGCCCTCGGAGGAGCTTGTGTTCGCCACACACTCTTCCAAGGGAAACCCCTCCCTTTAGTACAAGCCAAGGAGGTGTAAAAGAGCTTGACCTTGAAACAACCTCTTTTGGAAGATTTCCACCACAACCTATCTTCACACCCTCAACTCACTCGAGCAGAATGTAACACCTGAAAAAAAGAGGCCAAAACATCCACCTCCTAATCGTGAGCCTCTCCAGCAAAACTAACATTCTTCTGATTAAAGCCACCCAGCACCTCCAAATGATCCGCAACTGAGGCGTCCTTGGCACAGGCAATGCTGAATAAGCCTGGGAAAGCTGTCTTGAGAGCCGTATTACCACACCACAAATCATGCCAGAAACGAACCCTAGTCCCAACCCCCACCTCAAACTGTGTAAACCCTTTGAAAGTGTCCCACCCTTTCCAAATGTTCTTCCATAACCCCACCCCAAAAGATCCACCCAGCTCCAATGAGCACCACCCTCCCCACACACTTCCAAACTTCGCATCCACCACAGCCCTCCACCAAGTATCTCCCTCAACTCCATAGCGCCACAACCATTTCCCTAACAGGGCGCGATTGAACACCATTAAGTTTCTGATACCCAAACCTCCCTCCTTAATCGGAGTGCATACCTTCGACCACTTCACCAGATGGTACTTGAACTCTTTGTCTAGACCTCCCCATAGAAAATCCCGCTGCAGCTTCTCAATCCGCTTAGCAATGCTAACCGGAATGGGGAAAAGAGACAAAAAGTTGGTTCCTTTTCCGAAAATTAAAACAAAAGTCTGGCATGATATTTGGTGTGGGGAAAATTCTTTGAAGCATGCCTTCTCATCCTTGTTCAGTATCACTAGACATAAAGAAGGTTGGGTGAAGGATAACTTTATTTGGAGGAATGGGGTTGTCGGGTGGAATGTCATTTTTTTGCGGCCCGTATAGGATTGGGAGATGGATATGATTTCTCCTTTCTTTGATCGGTTATACTCTTGCAAGATTTCCATAGGTACTTTGGATCGTATTCGCTAGTACTTGTCTAAGAAGGGCAAGTTCGAGGTTAAGTCGCTCTTCAAGGCCTTGTCCGATTTTGACCATGAGGTGTTTCCTTGAAAAAGCGTTTGGCGTACTAAGGTGCCTTTGCGAGTGGCTTTTTTCGGGTGGACTGCGGCCTTAGGCAAAATTTTGACTGACGACACTCTGCGTAAGAGGAAGCTAGTGGTAGTGGAGTGGTGTTGTATGTGCAAGAAGACCGGAGAGTCAGTCGATCATCTTCTTCTCCACTGTGAGATCGCAAGTGTTCTTTGGCATACTATTTTTGATCGGTTTGGGTTGCATTGGGTCATGCCTTGCAGGGTGAGGGACTTGTTCGATTGCTGGTGGTCGGGAGGACGCTCTCGAAGCGCGGTAGTGTGGAAGATGATCCCTCTGTGTCTTATGTGGTGTATTTGGAATGAAAGAAATGCTAGATGCTTTGAGAACTCCACTAGGACTATAGAGGAACTGACTCATCTTTTCTTCTTTACTCTTTACTCCTGGACGGCCGCTTAGCTAGCTCATTTAGGAATTAGTTTCTCTGATTTCCTTTTTCATTTCTCTCCCTTTTAGGTGCTCTCTTTTTATACTTCCCTTGTATGTGGGTTGCTCCCCTCTGCGCTTTTGTTATATAACATTATTACTTATAAAAAAAAAGAGAGACAAAAAGTAAGTAGGCAAATTGGCGAGAGTGCTCTTGATTAGCGTGACTTCCACCCTTCGACAAATACAACCTTTTCCACCCGGCCAACCGACGTTCTAACTTCTCGATAACTCCATCCCAAATATGCTTAGCCTTACAAGAGGCCCCCAGCGGCAACTCAAGATACTTTACTGGCAAAGAAGCAACCCCACACCCTAGAATACCGGCTAACCTGTCCACTTGCTCCACATTCCCCACTGGAATTAACACCGACTTGGCCAAGTTAACCTTCAACCTGGAAGCAGCTTCAAAGAGCAAGAATAAACTCCGCAAATAACTTAGCTGGTGGGCAAAGCATTGCAAAAAATCAAGGTATCATCCGCAAACAAAAGATGAGAGAGTGTAATATTACCAACCTGTAACCCTTCTATAAGCCTCTCATTAACTGCCGCCGAAATCATCCAACTTAAAGCTTCCATCACAAAAACAAATAGCAGAGGAGACAGGGGGTCCCCTTGTCTCAAACCCCTGGAACTGCTAAAGAAGCCATTAGGAGAGCCATTGATCAGAATTGAGAACCGCACCGAAGAAATGCAATGTTCTATCCAAGAGCACCAAATCCCGCCAAAACCACACCTCTTTAGCATGTATAACAAGAAGTCCCAATTCACATGGTCATAAGCTTTTTCCAGATCCATTTTACAAATAACCCTTGGCTCCCCAGATCTCAACCGACTATCAAGGCATTCATTAGAAATCAAGATAGGATCTAGAATTTGCCTACCCTTGATAAAAGCACTTTGGGACTGGGAAATAATCTTATCCAGAACAACCTTCAATCTATTAGCTAAAACCTTGGCTATGATTTTGTAGATACTTCCCACAAGGCTAATTGGCCGAAAGTCTTTGAGATTGATAGCGCCGGGAACCTTTAGAATAAGTGAGATGAAAGAAGCATTGAGGCTCTTCTCAAACAACCCTCCTGCATGAAATGCACTAAACACGTTCATAACGTTCTCCCTCACAACCTCCCAGCAAGATTGGAAGAAAGCCATAGAAAACCCATCGGGGCCCAACGCCTTGTTGCCATTCATTTTAAACACTACCTTTCTAACCTCGTCCTCTTCGAATTCTCTCTCCAACCAACTAGCCTCCACCTCCGAAATGGAATCAAAGGAGATACCGTCAACCACAGGCCTCCACTAGCTTTGCTCCGAGAAAAGTTTATGATAGAACTCAACAACGTGCTCACTAATCTCGGAGGGATCGGACGAGGTGTTATCCCCAATCATAAGAGTATCCAAAGCGTTATGTCTTTTATTAGAGTTGGCTATGGAATGAAAGAATTTGGTACACTTGTTGGCTATTAGAGTTGGCTAACTCTCGAACCACTTCCGCCTTCCTCATAACCTCCTCCACATCCAATGCCCTAGTTTCTTCGTTCACATCCAACAACCGAAGCTCTTCAAGAAGCATCCTCTTATTTCTATCAATGTTGCCGAACACCTCCTCATTCCATGTCTTCAAATTCAACTTCAACTTCAAAGCCTTGAGCTTACAAGCAAGAACAAAGCTCGGCGTACCTTGGAACACATGGGAGTCCCACCATTGTTTCACTAGGGCCACAAAACCTTCCGCTTTAAGCCACATATTTTCGAATTTAAACGGCCTATTCCCCTTTGACACCTCCCCTAGCTCAAAAATGATTAGGAAATGATCCGAGCACAGGCGGAAGAGCCTCATCTGCCTAACCCCAGGAAACCGGGCCTCCAACTTCGGGGAAATCAGAAACCGATCAATCCTTGACCACAGAGGGGGATCATTAGATATTGACCATGTAAACGAACCCCCAATCAGGGGAAGATCCATCAACCCTTGTTCAGAATAAAGTCTGAAAATTCCATCATGGCCGAATCTAGATGGGCTTCACCTGATCTTTTGCTAGGGAACCGAGTGACATTAAAATCACCTCCAATACACCACGGCATGTCCCACCAGCTTATAACACCAGCTAATTCCTCCCAAAGGAGCCTTCTATCCCTACTGAGGTTTGGACCATAGAACCCAGCAAAAGCCCAAACAGAATGATCCCCAATATTCCTAAAAGACACCACCAGGGTGTAAGTCCCCACACAAACATTGACCTTCTCCACCACCCTGTTATCCCACATTATCAAAATACCACCCGAAGCCCCGCTAGAATCCAAACAACACCAATCCACATGACTCCTCCCTCATAAGCTTCGAACTATATTGTGAGACATACTCCGAACCTTGGTTTCTTGAAAATAAACAATGTCTGGCTTCCAATCTCTGAGCAAATTACTCACCCTCAAACGTTTGTCCTTCTTTTCAACACTCTCACATTCCAAGAAAGAATGCTTAGCTTCATGAGGCCACAATATGCCCCCTCCCCTTTCTATTGCCACGACTAGAGCTTGCACTCCTAGTGTCATAATTCATCGAGCACTCCAAATTCCTAACCTCCCTCTTGCCCTTAATGCCGCTACTCGAATTAATAATCATCGCATTATTCCTTCGTTCCTCTTCCAAAAAAGTCAAAAGCACTAACAATTGCAGCTTGTGACCCATATACGAAATCCCCACAATCGGATAAATCTCATTAGCACATTGAATGACCCAATCCGAATAGCCCGTCTCACCCCCAGCCGTAGGACCATACCTATTCAGAGGAGAAGGCCCATTAATATCAAAAGGAACGGGAATTACGTCTCGTGTCTCAACCCCCCTGCCACCCTTTCCAATAGATTGGCCAGTTTCACACATTTCCCCCACTTCTGAGCACCCAGTTACCATACTCAGATGAGCCTCATTGAGCGGGGGGTAATGCCTAGTATACCTAGCAAAGCCTCCTAGATTCTGAGATAAACCCAGCCCTTCACAAGCCTGAACCCCTCCTTGATTCCCCTCACCATGCGACCAAGGCACCAAATCCCTAGCCTCGATCCCTGGAGGAGACAGCGCCAAAGTCTCCGGTGATCGACACAGTCTCTGGCGACTAGTAGCTTCCTCCCCACTAACCATCGACTCCGTCTCCAACGCAACTAGAGGATCACCGGTCTTCAATCGTGACCCCTCACCACTAGAATTCTTTCCTGGCGCAACCTGCTCTGGGTCGGCGGTAGGAGCTACCGGTGAATGCTGCTCCTTCACTATCTTTGTCGAGTCTGCCGATTCTGTGACCACCAGAAGCTTTGCCGAACCACTCTGAGGAGCTCCAATTGCTCCTCTCGTGATCTCACCGTCGGGAATAACTTCTGAAGCCTCCAAGCGAATTGCCGGGACGTCGACAGGGACAACCGCAACTGCCGGTGACCTCGTCTCCAAGCACGTGCCTCCTCCTGATGACGACGCCCCATGGTCTCCGATCAAACCCAGTTTCCGATCCATCAACGAGCCGCTTGTAATCGACGGGTGAGAAACATGCGTTCTCTCTTCGTTTGACCCAACATAACCCCGGCCCTCCTGGCCCATACCGGAGCCCGCACTAGTTTTACGCTTATACACAATAACCTTCCTCTTAGCCTTTAATCCTCTCGTGGGTCGTATGCCATTTCTGTCAGCCCACACCTTCCCCTTAAGTGCACTTCCCTCACTCCCGGATTGAGCTAATCCTAAGCCTCTCTCGGGCCTTGGACCGTGCCCAGCAGCCCATTTTTTCCCCTTCAGCTTGCCACTATGTCTGACATATTGGGCTAGATCACCACCCTTTTCAACCTGCTGTAGCCCATTGTCCTCCACCCTTATAAGAGCCATTTCCAACCTGTGAAGTCCCACGTCTATTTCCTCTTTCAACCACTTCAACGTCTCTCTGCAGTTCCGGAGCTCAAGGCTTACATCAGCATGGGTCTAATTCTGACACTCACCAACCTCCCGTCCCGTCAGCGCTTGTACAGTGTCATCACTCGACACAGGTGCTCTCTCCCGCGCTTGTAATCTACTCGCCGGAGCCCTAGCCTCTTGGACTTCTTTTCCCTTGCTTTTCTTCCCCTCCGGCAGTTGACTATCTTCATCCTCCTGACCCCTTGGTGTCCTCGCCGGAATCTGGGTCCCCTTCCTTGGCATCGAACCTGTTACCCCTGTGCCTGAAACCTGCTTCTCCATTGCTGATGAGGACTCCTTCAACCATCTGGGCACTCGCGCTACAGGCCCTATATATGGACCAAAACACTCCTTCGCCGGGGATGCTGACAGACCCACAACCTCGGCATAACTCTTCCTTTCCTTCCCCTCATGCATCTTCTTTTCTTCCTTAGCACCTTGAAGGGACGATCTTGCTATACGCACTTCCGAAATAAAATGTTTCCAACCTTGCCTGAATCGTCCTTCTGGAATGAGGACTGAACCGCACCTCCGCCTCCCATCAAACTCCTCTAATGTTAGGAAATACCCATGCCTATTGGAACGACGTTGCGCAATGAACCGTGGGTAACCCGCTCTGGACTGATCCCAGAATACCTCTGAATTGTCCACTGCCACCATAACCTCCAGATTGCGCTCTAACCACTCTAACTCATCCTTCTTGATGAACATAGACTTTTGCTTCCCTTTGCTCCTCTCGAAAATCCTCACCCCCAAAGCCCCTGCCTTCACCACCAGTTCAAAATCTTCTCCCTCCCGCCATTCTGCCACCACCCTGCATTAAGAAGATACCTCACGCGCCACCCATGCTCCAACACACCCGACTAATGGTTTGTGATGAATAAAAGAGAATATATTCCTATATAGTCAGTACTATTTGACATCTTCTGTCATAACAATAAGTTCATGTAAAATAGAAAAAAGAACAGTAAAGTAGATTTCATTCAAGAAGTTTGTAATTCATTTGGAACTTCCAAATAGATTTCAATTAACAGCTGTTGTGTTTATGTAGGAAGGAAGGTGAAGATTTGTGTGTGGGATGGTAAAGAAATGAAAATTTGTTTCTTGCATGGAAGTTAATTTCCAATTGAATATTCTATTTCGCAAACTTTTATAATGAAAATCTATATAGGGAAATAAAGAAGAAGTACTTAGTTGAGAGGATTCCTCTTATTACAAAGGTATTAAGAGCTTGAAAAGCGAATAGGAGATATGAGTAGTAGGATACTTTATGGAGTTGTTGCTTTCCCAAAGAAATCCTCGAAAGAGATGGCACCCTGCATGGCTAATAATACGGGATATGGGAGATTGGTGTCATGCACATTAGTGCCATACAAATTTGACTACTATTCTTTTTTTATTTCTATTTTTTTTTCTTTAAGGAAGGATAATTTATATGGATCTCAGCTAACAGTTTTATCCACTTGATAACTTTGCATAATCTATACAACTATTTTTGAAAATTAGCTTGTCAAAATACCATCAAGGACCTGATTTTTGCCCTTTTGCCACTTCAAAATCTAAATGAGTAAATGAGTAACTAAATCTTCCTATATGATCCTCAAGAGAATGTCTTGATTGGTCCTTTAATGTTGACTTTCATATAGTCATGTGGACAACAGTTCTCCAATCTGCTATAAAAGGTTATGGTTGTAATACTAAATAGCTAGTTTGATGGTTCAAATTTGCTGTGAATAGAATAGCATCTTCTTCTTTATAAAAATAATGAGTTATTATATCATTTCTCCCTTTCAATTAAGATAATTCTTCATTTATTTTAACCTTGATTACTCAGCTAATCCTTTTGTTATGTATATTTAGAGCCTGCTCAAGATTCCATGAAGTACTTAACTTGGCATAGGACAGCATCATCTCGATCCTCTTCTTCCAGGAATCCGTTGGGGGCAAACTCAAAAGACGATATGGAGGACATTGCTGGCAATCTCTTTGATAATATCTGCATGATCTCCAGCAGTCATGCCTCAACCTTGGATAGGCTATATGCTTGGGAGAGGAAGCTTTATGATGAAGTTAAGGTACTGTTGATCTCACACTAGTTAAAGTGATATAATAGTTATTTTCTTCATCATTATTATTACAACTATTGATATTATCATTTTTTTTTGTGAATGGTTAGCTAATAGTTTGTTTTGAATCAATCGTTTAATGCTTTACCCATATTATTTTGGATAAAATACATTTTGGTCTCTCAAAGTTTAGGTTTTTTTGACATTTGGTCCATATAAGTCTAACTCAGAAAATTCATCCCTAAAAAGTTTCCAATTGTTGTTAATGAAGTCCTTATGTCCAACTTCGTTAATTAAGTGCCATTAAATGTCACATGAGCTGCATGTGACATCAAAATGATGTCGTTTTGGCAAAAAAATTTACGGAAGAAAAATTATGAGGGAAAACACTAGTTGAAAAAAAGGAAAATAAAAAGAAGAAAAGTCTTAGCAATGCCTTTTTTAGACATTATCGTCACTTTGCCCCCAAAATGTTTGACGAAATGTCTGAGCCTTGCTCTCTCTCTTCACCACTGCTCCTCCTTACCTACTTGTTTCACCCAATCCGTTACCAACATTGGGCCCTCACTTTCTCTCTTCTTTTATGACTAATTCAAGAAGAAAAGAAAAAGAATAGAGAAAAAAAAAATTGTCTTACATTTTGTTGTGGCGAAGTAGGCTTCGCCACTTTCTTTTTTCTTTTTCTGGTTAGGTATATCTCTTATATACTTCCTGTGTACTTGGGTTGTGCCTTTGCACTTTTTAATGAATTTTGATAACTTATCAAAAGGAAAAAAAAAGTGTAGGCTGTGGCACTTTACTAGCTCTTGAAAGCATGCTATTGCAGCCTGAGGCTTGTTTACTCCTCCCTAGTGGCAGTGACCTTCCCAGTCCCATTGAATGTAATTCTAAATTCTAGTGTGGTGTGGTGATGAGTATAGGGTCCTGTGGGTCCCCTTTCCCATCACCAAAGACAATGCAGATTAAAGTCTTTACAAACTTTTAGATAGTCTCATCCTCTTTGGCACTTCAATCAAAAAATGGTGTTGGCCTGCATTTTTTTTCTTAATTTTGTTTTTTGGGGGTGGGGTGTTGGAGAGGAGGAGTGGAAGAGGAACAGGGTGATACAATCTATCATGGAGTAAAATATTCTCTTAAAATGAAAATTTATTTTGGATGAGATGGAGAGAGAAAGATAGAGATATGAGGTTGGCAATGGTGATTAGATTTGGTGGTAGCACCCTCTTCTTCCCAATGAAATTTTTTATACCCAATCCCTCCCTAGGAACTAGGATACAAACAGTCTTCTAATTTACCAGGTGCGTTTTGGGTTCCTTGCCTAGACCTTCCCAAAGACGATCTCTCTGAAGGCACTCCAATCTCCTAGCTATTCCTGCTGGTAAAGGGAAGGGGGATAAGAAGTATGTAGGAATACTGGATAGCATACTCTTGATGAGCATAAGACTTCTTCCAACTCCATTTTCTTGACTACCCCATTCCAAATGGCTTTTGATTTGAACGGAGCACATAGAGGGAGACCCAAGTATCTCAGATGAAGGGGAGAGATGTTACAACAGGGAATACTGGCCAGCTCCTCAATATGCAGAACCTCCCCTACAGCGACTAACTCAGATTTTTGGAGGTTGACCTTCAATTCTGAAATGGTCTCAAAACACAGGAAAATGTGATCCAAATTAAGAATTTGATCATCATCTACGTCACATAATAAGTGTATTATCTGCGAACAGAAGAACCACCTCTACAACCATAATAGCTTCTTTTTTTGGAAACCGAATTGCCTGGATCCAGTTCAAGCAGTGAAGGAGTCATAAGCGAAAGACCAATGACTTGTGAAACCTTATTCTCTTCCTTCGATTCCTCAAATGCCCCTCCCCTGTTTTGCTTACTCCATGGCTTAGCTGGGCTCTCCAGCAGAGACCAATCCTCTTCTTCAACTCGCTATATACAAATCAAAAAAAAATATTAGAAATTCTAATCCCCAGAAACCCCAGGAAAATTTTAGCCTTTTTCAGATTTTCAAAAATCACCAATGTTGCTTCCGAGGCTGTCTTTTTTCTTGTAATCGCAGGTGGTACCGTTGCTCCAGAGCTGAGCAGAGCTCATCTAGTTCTTCTTGTCAGCACTATTGATTTCCGTTCACTGCATTGCCTCCTCCTTCAACCTGCCAATAGCTACATACCTACCACATAAAATTCAATAATACTAAATAAACCCCATAAAATCAAAAAGAATAGAGAGGGAGAGAAAGAGAGAGAACCCACCATCGGTTAAGAGAAGCATACAGAGAGGAAGCTTGCATTTGAATGCTTCGATCTTCCTCCTTTCATCTTCCAATCTTTGCACACAATCATCAAGCTCTTACAGTTTCTCGGAACTTATAGATTTCTATCTTGGTGCGCTTATTGTAGTTTAATTAATTGATTTATATGCAATAATAAAAGAAGAAGAAAGAAGAGAGAGAAAGTGTCAGTCAAAAAAGGAGGAGACCCAGAATGAGGGTTTCCACTCCACTAATGTCTCATTTATATTAGTTTAGGAAAGATACAATTATATAAGTATCCTCTAACATAATAGAGACTAATTACATATAAATACTAATACAACCCAACCACACTCTCCCTTAAGTTGTGGCAAAGATATCACACATACCAAGCTTGCTTAAGGTTGTGTTAAAAATGCTATTTGAGACCCATTTGTCCAAGTATTATCAGCGTCCATACGGATCAAGACTTTCCAGTTGGTGGCTCTATTTTTATGAGGATATAGCCTGCTCTGTTCTGAAGTTGATTGAGAGAGAGAGAGAGAGAGAGATTGGCAGTCGAAAAAGGACGAGGCACAGAATTAGGGTCTCACTCGACTAATGTATTGTTTATATTAGTTTAGGGAAGATACAATCATATAAGCACCCTCCAACATAGTAAAGACTAATATATAAATAAATATGAATACAACCCAATAACATAATTATGGTTGTGCAAGCATTGTTCCTGGTAGAACACAAGGATGCCCTCATGTATTTATATGCATTTATGAGGTTAGAACTTAACAATTTCAATTATCCTATGTGCATTTATGTCCATATTACTGGAACTACTACTGCATTTAGACAAAACCAAATTCTCATAATTTAATTACTGGTCCAGTTTCTCTACCATACCTTTTAATTTGCCCAACAATTTTTAACTAAAATACAATTTTCCTTTCCCTAGAATGTTTGGATGAATGGAATCTGTGACGAGAGTTCATCTAACTCACATATTTGATAAGTAGATTAAGGTTGGATGGGATATTTCAAATTGTTATGTATAGCAATTTGTTCTTTTTAAATAATGAATTGAGTTGGTATTCATTGACCAAAAGTTGCACTAACCTCCTTGTGCATTGGATCAAAGTGTAATCTTTAACTTTTGCATCTAAGCTAACAGAAGATTTTAAACGGGACAAGCATGTGGTTTAATAAAACAATTATATGAAGACACATCATCATCATCATATTTTACACTATAAATGCACACTTTTTCTTCCTTCTGATTCTTCATAATTTCACAATGAAAAAAAAGGAGGGGGAAAAAACTCACACAAAACCCAACCAGATAACCGGAAAAAGGTCCATTTCCTCTAACTGGTAGATCTTTCTCTGCCAATGGTCCCTTGGGCCCAGCATAAAATCCCTGGACAGCATGTCAAAGAAATAAAGGGCAATCAAAATTGAATATTGACCTGAAAGTGTGATCTCAGTTTGCTGTGACTTTTAGAACTACTCAGATGATGAGTTCCCAACAAGTTTGAGCTAAATTTTAATCTGAAGCCTCAAAACCATTTTGTTGTGTTAACTTTGTCCCCACATTTTAGGAGAGAGAACTTGTAGCAGATCTGCATCGTTGGGGATGATTCCCTGTCCTTGTTTGAAGTCAATCCCCCCCACCCATGGGCCAGCTCCTCAATGGCGGCTTGGATCTTTTTCTGATCTACTACACTACCTGACCCTCTTTGATTTGGTGAACATTTAGAGGGAAATAATTTTTAAAGTACATAGCAGATTTTGTGTTGAAAGTAACCTTTTGTCCTTCAACTTGGAGATTCAAATGTTCAGCAAATGCAGCGTCAGTGGCAAAAGTTCAATATCAGTTAATATATAATTGAACTGCAATGCCAAAACAGTTATTTTAAGATAAATTCTTGCCTTTTTCTTATTACTTTTTTCCTCCTGTGTACTGTTCCTAATTCAATATATGTTGTCCACTATACACCTACTGATGAACAGGTACCCTTGGAATACCCTAGTCTGCACAAGGGAAAAAGATATCCAGAATATTGCTAGGGCCTTGTAAATCTAGAGGACTAGAGAAATGCATAAGGTGTAGAACTTGTTCTACATGATGCATCAGCTTTTCTGATCTGAAAGTCATACATAAATCGTTGTCTAACATATGTTGTTAAATCTGTGTTTTATGAATGTGAAGTGATAGGTGCCATATGTCTTTCGAAATGTTGTAGGATCCTTGCGTATTCCCTGATAATCATTTTTGTTTTTTTTTTGGTCAACTTATAGAAAATTCTCTTGATTTCAGGCTAGTGAAATGGTCAGAAGGGAGTATGACGTGAAGTGTAAATTTTTAAGACAACTGGAATCAAACGGGGAAAGCTCCTCTAAAATTGATAAAACTCGTGCAGTTGTCAAGGATCTACATTCAAGAATCAAAGTTGCAATTCACAGAATTGACTCTATTTCAAAGAGGATTGAAGAATTAAGGGACAAAGAGCTCCAGCCACAACTTGAGGAGTTGATTGAAGGGTACGTGCTTGTTCTGTCATTATTACTTGATTTACACAAACATTTAATGAGAGAATTGAATATTGTTATGAATACCAATAGTCCCTAGGTATCTGGCATATATGCAGCTAAAATAAATTTGAAATTTTTTATGTCCATTACTTCGGCTATATTTTGTGACTTGACTCAACTCAACTAAACCTTAATCTGAACTAAATGGATCTTCTATATAGATCCTTTTATTCCATTTGGCCTTATTTAGGGCTACGTCCTCAGTTACCTCTTTGATATTATCTTTTCCTTGTAACTTCTGTTCACGTCCTGTTGGGTCTCCTTTTTACTCCTTTTGCTCTTTTTGCTTCTTCTAGGCTAGTGTAACTACTCTTTCATAATTCAACTATATTTCATGACAATATATGAAAATCAATATGAGCTTGCTTGGACCTTTGACCTTAGTTGGCAATGACTGATTAGTGGAATTATTTGCTCAACTCTCTACCTGTATCTCTAAGAATTTAGTCAAATAATGGGAAATATAATCGTAATGCAACAATAATAACTTGATGCACTGATTTAAGTTCAATCAAGTGTTATCTAGTTGAAATGATATATAATTGATAACTTTGTTTGTCTCAAAATAAATGGCGTGTTTTCCTTTTTAGACTATCCCAAAATACATGAAAGTTTTCTAAAATGAAAGTATTTATCTATGTAATTTTCCACATTGTCCATAAATTGAAACCATTGTCTTTATCATTTGGAAAGCTCAGTCCCACACTCTACTTCAATGATGGGAACAACCTCCGTGCTCCGGCGCTCCAGTGAACAATAGTTCTCACCTTTTTTGGCCTATATATGGACAATTTTGGAAGATTTTGTTTCAGTACCATTTCTAAACTATCATCTAGCGTGGGGCGAATTGTAGATCGAGTCACTCATGAGATGCATTGATTTATAAGTAAACTAATCCTAAATATCTACCTCTTTGGTCCCATATTGTTCATCTAGAGTAGAAAATCCAACTTCTAAATGCATATCACTTAAAAATAAAAATTTGCTAGTTTTCAAAACTACCTCCATAATTTAACGAAAAGTATGAAAAAGGTATTGACTTTTTAAATAGAATATTGGGTAAGTTGGGAGTATATGTTACTGAAAATTGTATCTCCATTTTTTCTTCTTTGATACTCATTGGTTTGACTTCATAGAAGATGATCCTTGTATCAAGCAATATAAATGCCTAAATATGATTTAAGAAATTAAATAAGTTTTAAGAAATTAGATCCTTGTAAGTGTAATTCCTTGGACATGTAGCATGTTATAGGGTTTAGGGTTTGCATGAAAAGAAAATAGAAGAAGAGGCTCTATATTTTTCATGTAGCCTCATATATATATATTGTAACATTGAATACAAAGACGGGCAAGTTCGAGGTTAAGTCGTTTTATAAGGCCTTGTCCATTTCTAATCAAGAGGAGTTTCCTTGGAAGAGCATCTGGCGTACTAAGGTGCCTCAGCGGGTGGCTTTTTTCAGTTGGACTGCGGCCCTAGGCAAAATTTTGACTCATGATACGCTGCGTAAGAGGAACATAGTGGTAGTAGAGTGGTGTTGTATGTGCAAGAAGACCGGAGAGTCAGCCGATCATCTTCTTCTCCACTGTGAGCTTGCAAGGGCTCTTTGGCACATGATTTTTCAGCGGTTTGGGTTGCATTGGGTCATGCCTTGCCGGGTGAGGGCTTTGTTTGCTAGCTGGTGGTCGGGAGGTCGTTCTCGAAGCGCGGTTGTTTGGAAGATGATTCCTCTGTGTCTTATGTGGTGTATCTGGAATGAAAGAAATGCTAGATGTTTTGAAAATTCCACTAGGATCATAGAGGAATTGACTCATTTCTTTTTCTTTACTCTTTACTCTTGGACGGCCGCTTGGCTAGCTCCTTTAGTGATTAGTTTCTCTGATTTTCTTTTTCATTTCTCTCCCTCCTAGGCGCTCTCTGTTTATACTTCCCGTGTATATGGGTTGCGCCCCTTTGCGCTCTTTTATATCATCATTACTTATCAAAAAAAAAAACATTGAATACAAAGACCAAAATACCCATATAACATATTAACCCTAATATGCTCTTCCAACACTCCCCTTCAAGCTGGAGCATATATATCATATAAACCCAGCTTGGAACAAATAAACTCTAACTTCTTCCGACACAAGGAGTTTGTAAACATATCAGCTAGCTGATCTCTAGACTTCACAAATGGTGTAGATATATCTCCACTAAGTATCTTATCTCGAACAAAGTGACAATCGACCTCAATATGCTTGGTCCATTCATGAAAAATAGAGTTAGACGCAATATGTATAACATCTCGATTATCACAAAATAACGGGATAGGAGTAGGAGCGGCAAATCCAATCTCCTAGAGAAAATGTTGTAACCACGTCAATTCACCAGCAATATTAGATATTGCCCTGTATTCTGCCTCGGCACTGGACCGTGCCACCACCATCTGTTTCTTACTTTTCCAAGTTACCAAATTAGCACCCAAGAATGTACAATATCCTGTAGTAGATCGCCTCTCTGAGGGAGAACTTACCCAATCTGCATCAGTAAACCCTTCTACCCAGAGGTGTCCATTCGGTCTATTCAATATCCCAAGGCCAGGAGCTCTTTCAAATATCGAATAATACAGGTAACAACTTCCCAATGTGAAACCTTAGGAGCCTCCAAAAATTGACTAACAACACTAATTGCATATGAGATGTCTGGCCTAGTAATAGTAAGGTAATTCAACTTTTCAACTAAACGACGATACCTATCGGGATCTTCAAATAATTCCCCTTCATATTTTACTAATTTATTATTAGGATCCATTGGAATGTCAACAGGATGAGCACCCAGAAGACTTGTCTCTTCTAACAAATCAAGTACATATTTTCTTTGGGATAAATTGATACATGTTTGGGATCTAGCAACTTCAATCCCCAAAAAATATCCTAGTTTTCCCAAATCTTTTGTATGAAACTTCTGTTGTAAAAATAGTTTCAATCGAGCAATGCCTCCCGAATCATCACCTGTAATCACGATGTCATCCACATATACCACAAGAAGACTGTAGCCTGCACTTGTATGCAAGTGAAATGCTGAATGATCTATCTAATATCGTTGAAGACCAAACTCCATAACTGTTGCTGAGAACTTCCCAAACCATGCCCGTGGAGATTGCTTGAGACCATACAATGCCTTTTTTAACTTACAGACACAACCCTAATACTCCACTTGAGCAACAAACCCAGGTGGTTGCTCCATATAAACTTCCTCATGTAAATCCCCATGTAAAAATGCATTTTTGACTTCCAATTGAAATAAGGGCCAATCAAGATTAGTAGCGAAAGAAATAAGAATACGAACGGAAGAGATTTTGGTAACTGGAGAAAACGTCTCATCATAATCAATACCATATGTCTGTATATGGGTTACCAAACGAGTTTTCAACCGTTCAACTGAACCATCAGGATTAAACTTACCCGTGTAGACCCATTTGCAACTAACAGTCTTCTTAGCAGGTAGTAATGGAACAAGCTCCCACGTACCATTATGATGCAAGGCCTTCATTTCCAATTCCATAGCTCGCCTCCATCCAGAGTCAGATAAGGGATCATGCACTGTCTTTGGACTGGAAACAACAGAAAGATGGGAAATAAAGCAAGAATGGGAAGGAGATAAAGAACTAGTGGATACAAATTGATTGATAGGATGTTTAGTAGTGCAAGAACGTATACCTTTCCGTAGGGAAATGGGCAAGGAATCAAATGCAGGTGATAGCGGATCCGAAGATTGGGAAGGATGATGGCGGAGGTGCAAGAGCTGATGGGCGTGGCTGACGTGTATAAACCTGGAGAGGAGTAGGTGAGCTTGGAGGCAACACGACAAACTTAGAGAGATATGGAACAGGCAGCAGAACAAATGTGGCATTGGGCTCAAGGGTAGATGCTTCGAAAGGCGCATCAACAGGAAAATAGGAAAGAGACTCAACAATATGACATCGGCGCTAGTAAAGTAGCGGCGAAGAACAGGACTATAACAACGATATCCCTTTTGAGTTGTGGAATAACCAAGGAAGACACATTTAGTAGAACGAGGATCAAGTTTATCATAACCAGGACCCAAATTATGAACATTGCAAACACACCCAAAAACCTTTAGTGGTAAGGCAAATGGGGGGTGAAGAAGAGTATAAGACCAAATGAGGAGAAGCACCATCTAAGACCGAGGAAGGCATCCGATTAATGAGATTACAAGCGGTGAGAATGGCGTCACTCCAAAAATGTTTGGGGACATGCATATGAAATAAGAGACAACATGCAACATCCAATAAATGACGATTCTTATGTTTAGCCCCACCATTTTGTTGTGGAGTGAGAGGACATGAGGTTTTGATGGATAATGCCTTTAGCAGACAAATAAGAGGCAAAAGAACTAGATGTGTATTCTTTAGCATTATCAGAACGCAAAATACGAATTTTCTGAGTAAATTGATTCTTAATCATATTACGAAGGGTGGAATCGAGAAGATAGAACGTCGGTTGGCCGGTTGGAAAAGGTTGTATTTGTCGAAGGGTGGAAGAATCACGCTGATCAAGAGCACTCTAGCCAATTTGCCTACTTACTATCTGTCTCTTTTCCTCATTCCGGTTAGTGTTGCTAAGCGGATTGAGAAGTTGCAGCAGGATTTTCTATGGGGAGGTCTAGGCGAAGAGTTCAAGTACCACCTAGTGAAGTGGTCGAAGGTTTGCACTTCGATGAAGGAGGGCGGTTTGGGTATTAGAAACTTAATGGTGTTCAATCATGCCTTGTTAGGGAAATGGTTGTAGCGTTATGGAGTTGAGAGAGATGCTTGGTGGAGGGCTGTGGTGGATGCGAAGTTTGGAAGTGTATGGGGTGGGTGGTGCTCATTGGAGCCGGGGGGATTTTTTGGGGTGGGGTTATGGAAGAACATTTGGAAAGGGTGGGGCACTTTCAAAGGCTTTACTCGGATTGAGGTGGGGGTTGGGACTAGGGTTCGATTCTAGCATGACTTGTGGTGTGGTGACATGGCTCTCAAGATAGCCTTTTCAGGCTTATTCAGCATTGCTTGTGCCAAGGACGCCTCGGTTGCGGATCATTTGGAGGTGCTGGGTGGTTCTAATCAGTGGAATGTTAGTTTTGCTAGAGAGGCTCATGATTGGGAGGTGGATGTTTTGGCCTCTTTTTTTCAGGTGTTACATTCTGTTCGAGTGAATCGAGGGTGTGATAATAGGTTGTGGTGGAATTCTTCCAAAAGAGGCCGTTTCAAGGTCAAGCTATTCTACACTTCCTTGGCTCGTACTGAAGGGAGGGGATTCCCTTGGAAGAGTGTGTGGCGAACAAAAACTCCTCTGAGGGCGAGTTTCTTTGTGTGGTCAACGGCTCTGGGCAAAATTCTGACATTAGATAACCTCAAGAAGAGACAGGTGATTGTGACCAACAGATGTTGTATGTGCAAGAGGAGTGAGGAGACGGTGGATCATCTTCTCCTTCATTGCGAGGTTGCTTATGCTCTGTGGTGTGCCTTTTTCGGTCGGTTTGGGTTGTCTTGGGTGATGCCGAGTCGGGTCTCAGAGTTACTTGTCTGTTGGTGGTCTTCGGGGAGGAGGGGAAGTGCCGCGTTTTGGAAGATAGTGCCCACTTGTTTTTTTTGGTGTTTATGGAGGGAAATGAATAATAGGTGTTTTGAGGATTTAGAGGGGACTTTGGAAGACATCATAACCTCTTGCTTGCATACTTTGTATCTCTGGACCGTTGCGCATATCTATCCGGTGTTGATTAGTTATGATGATTTTCTTGTTCGCTTTTCCACTTCTAGTTAGATGATCCCGTTGTATACTCCCAGTGTACTTTGGGACGCTTTACGCTTTTAATAAAACAGCTTATTACTTATCAAAAAAATCATATCACGAAAAATTTGGAAAACATAAAATAACTCTGAACGATTTTTCATTAAAAATAACCAAGTCATACGGGAAAAATCATCCACAACGGTCACAAAATAATGAAATTTATTGGACGTGATATTCATAGAACCCCATACATCAGAATGAGCCAACTCAAAAGGACGCTAAATCCGACTAACAACTCTTGACGGAAAAGAAACACGACGGTGCTTACTAAGCTAACAAGCCTCGCAAGACACAGAAAACTCATGACGAAGACTCGGGACTTTTACAAGTGAGCCACACCCTTGTCCATGTTGTGTCCTCATCAAATACGATACTTCTTCAAATTTATCCAATACTTAATAAATGACATTTATCCATATTGTATCCTCATCAAAACAATAACTAAGTGAGCCACACTAGGAATGCTGATTGTTTTGGTACATAGTATGGGGTTTGGGATTTTTTTTTTTTTTTTGTAAGTAATTTTAATATCATTAAATGAGTAAATGGGCGCAATCTCTAGTATACAAGGAGTATGTAAGAGAACCTCTAATTTGAAGAAAAAGAAGAACAAAAGTTCAAAAACTCTGCAAAACTAGAGACAAGCAAACTATGATGTGCAAATATCCAAGTATAGAAAGTGTTGAACATAATCTTTAGCAACTCTATCACCAGAGTCTCTACATCTTTAAAGCCCCGGGCATTTCATTCTTGCCAAAAGCACCACATTAAACATATTGGAGCCAGCCTCCATACTTCCATAACTATAACACACCCCACCTATCATTCCCAACTAACCAACAAATCGATCACCTGTCTAAGCATAACCCACTCTACACCAAACAGATTAAGAATGGAACTCCGTAACTCCCTTGCTACTTTACAATGAATTAATAAGTGATCAATAGACTCCCCACTCTTCTTGCACAGCAACGCTGCTCAACCACCACAACATTCCTCTTTCTCAAGTTATCTAGTGTCCACACAAAAAATGCCACCTGCAAGGGAGTGTTGACTCCCGATATACTCTTCCAAGGAAAGAAGATCCATTCAGACTAATTAAGGACTTCTGTTCAAACTTACACCTTTTGGAAGGACTCCATCCAATTCTATCCTCATATCCTTGTTTTAGTTTGAAAGAATACAAACTCTTAAAGTAAGATACTATCACCTCCATCTTCCGATCCTGAACTGGTTTAGTAAAAATTACATTCCAATGAATTTTCCCTTTCTCTAAACAGCAAGTTATCCACCACCCACACATCCTTTCTCTGTGCAATACTAAACAAATCCGGAGAAGACACCCTCAACGGACTATTCCCACACCACACATCATGCCAAAAACTAACCTTTGACCCATCACCCACCTCAAATCTAACAAATTTTGAAAATGTTTCCCACTCCCTTCTTACATGTTTCTGAACTCTCACTCCAAAAGTCTCTATTACCTCCTTAGAGCACCAACCTCCCCTAATACTATCATATTTAGTCTCTATCACCAATCTCAATAGTGCCTCTTTATCTGTAGCGTACCGCCGCAACTACTTTTCCAAAAGGGCTCAATTGAATTGAATCAGGATTTCTATCTCCCAACCTGCCTAATTTTATCAGAGTACAAATCCTGCCCAATTCACTAAATGAAAATTAAACACATCCCAATATCACCCCATAAAAATTTGGTATACTACTTATCACAGAACATGCAATAATAGGTATAGACTTATTTATAACCTATACATTGTTTCGCTAGAAGTTAAAAAGTGATATAGCAAGTCTTCCAGCTAAGTTTATTTATAATTTTTAGCTTGGTTCCACTAAAAAGTTTTATGACATATGTATTAGAAATTAGTATTACCTAAAATTGTTGTCTTTAAAAATATAAAAAAATAATGGAGGTAAAGGAGGGAAATATCTAGATCCCTTAAAAGTTAGTATGTTGGAATGAAAGTCTACCATGTTTTGGATTGACATCTCCTGGAACTGGATTCGCAAGTCTGATAGTGCCTTTTGGTAACTCTGTAGTGGATACATCTTGGATGTTGACCTTTTTCTTACGAAATTCAGTGGGACAACATGTAGGTTATGCCCACTTACAAATACCAACATAATACCAATAAACTGGTGTTTCCAATTTTTTCCCCCTATGATTGATGCCTAAATTATCTGTGTGATTGATTCTATAGGTTTGTATGGTTTGGCTCACTTAAAAACCTATAACTTCATGGAATCCTATCTCTACCTATTTCTGAGGATTAAAATTGGCATTTCATTGTATAGTTTTAAGGGCATTAGAGAATATATTTATGTCATAGGATCAAGTTTAAATTACATGTAATCTAACTTTTCATTAATATTACACCACAAAATAACTTACAATCAAACTAATATTTTGACAATCCCATCGTTGGATAAATGGGCTCTATATACCAAGATGCACACCGAATTTCATGTCAATCAAATATCATTTACTATCAAACCCAGAAACTCATGTATTTTTTAATATTTTTAAAATCTGAAAAACTAAACTTTTGAACATTTTATATGTAGATGAAATAGCTTTTAATCTATAATCATTGTGATATTTGGCAAGCATAAAGATTATAGTGGGGTATGCAGTCCAGCTGTGGATTTGTCAAAATAGTTAACCAATGAAACTTTTTTTAGGTATGTATTATTGACAAAAGTTAAGGTGGGTGTATCTTGGCATATGCTCGGCTCATATCTGTCACAAATGTGTTTGTTGTTTAGCCTTCTAACAGATCACAAAACAGTATAATCATTAACGAGTTCTCAGTTTTTGGGTAAACAGTTAAATGTCTTCAAATGTTGGTGCTTACATATTTCTCACTCAATTATATACATGTCTCCCTGATTTGGATTATTTTCTTAGTGCTTCACTTTTGGGCTTCATCGGCTTCATTCTCTACACTGATTTCAGGTTAAGGAGGATGTGGAATGTGATGTTTGAGTGCCACAAGCTCCAGTTTCACATCATCTCAGTAGCATACAACAATGGCAACACCAAAATCTCTATACAATCAGAATTACATCGGCATGTCACTATCGATCTTGTGAACGAACTCAATTCTCTGTCATCAAGTTTTGCAAAGTGGATTGGTGCTCAGAAGTCCTATCTGAAGTCTATAGATGGATGGTTGTTCAAATGTGTCCCTGAACAAAAATCTTCCAAAAGAAAAAGGAGGAGGCCAGAACCTGGAGATTATAGATCCAAGGGCCCTCCAATATATGTGACCGTAGGTGTCTGGTTGGATAAACTTGAAGCCTTGCCTAAGCAGGTTCCAGATTCTATAAAGGAGTTGGCTGCTGAAACTGCCCGCTTTGTACCACGTCAAGAAAGGAACCAGGGGAAGGACAAGAACCATCCTTATGTACCATCCTGGGAGGCTGATAATAAACGTGATTCAGAAAATTTGTTGGTAGATGAAGCTTCGGAGGACTGGATTTCTGGTTTTGATCGTTTTCGATCAAGCTTGGTGGCATTTCTTGGTCATTTGAATAACTTTGCAGATTCTTCTGTGAAGATGTATGTTGAACTGGAAAAGGTTATCCAAGGTGCTAAGAGTCGCTATGAACAACCGAAGTCTCAGTCACAAGTTTCTTAAAGAGGAAGGATACAGAGAAGAGGGAAGAACTGAGTCACACACTCAAGCTCAAATAAAATGGTGTTTTAAGATGCCAAGAACACAAGAAGAGTTTCAGATAACAGTTCAATTGGATGTAGCATTTGTATATGGAGAGAAGAATAAAAGGGTATTGGTTTAAACACAAAATAAAGGAACTGGTAAAAAAGAATTTCATTTGGAGATGTTATAAATGGGATGGTGATTGTAGGTGAGCTGCAAGAGAGTTGTTTGCAAAGGAACAGAACTTGTACAGTTTTTTTTTTTTTCTGTGAACATAGGAACTCTGATATATCCCACTCTGAATTATAGTTAATAATTAAATAAATGTGTTTTGGGATTCTGTTGATCCTTATTTCTTTGAAGTTCTTGTGTGTGCTGAAAGTAAGAGACGTTCTTCTTCTTCAAATGCTGGTCTATACGGGTTGCTGCCTTTCATATTCTCAAGTGCTGAGAAGTTTATTAGTCAAGTTCAAGTAAAATAGTCACAATTGGTCTCTCGTATGCTCTTTTTACTAGATAACTTAAACAAATTATCTAGCTTAGTAATAAGCTCGAACTCGACTCGTGTTCGAAATAAAATAAAATTAAAAAAACTTAAACATTTAATACTTGACTCAACTCAACTCGATTACATCCTTTTCCAAACATAATGACGACTAACTTGCATTATTTGAGATGATCCTATGACACAAAGAAAGTTCTGTAGTTTCAACTTTCAATGCCCACTGCAAACCGTCACAAAATTTATGATTTGTTTTTTTGTTTCTTTTTTCTTTTTTCTTTTTCCCCTCCAATAGAGTGGGTTAGGAATATGTACATATCGGCCAAATGCAAATGGCTTTATGCAAAAGTCCAATTTCCCATTTGTTGAATAAGACACATCAACTAACGTATTACTGCCATTCCTCCTTAGACCTAATCCTTGAAACTGGCTAAAGGATAAACGTGAACCTCATCTTTTTATGTTGAACAATTCAATTTAAGAAATTAGAACAAGTGAAAAAGAAAGTGCAATGACGAAAGTGTTGAGCCATTTTGTCAACTGGTTCATAGAATTTGGGATTAATTGCCCTTTTTTCCTCTCTAAAAACTTCATCTATTAGTCAAGATCATTAAAATGACAGAAATACCCTCAAATAAAAATACGAATTTAAGAAATAAAAAATTAAAATACTAAAAAATATGAGCTTTCTTTTGGTGGCTTTTTTCTTTTTAAATTCTTTTAAAAACTTTTTAAAATTTTAGGGTATTTAAGTAAATTTAGTTTCTAAACTGGACCACACCGAACCCAAAATTTCAACAAAATGAAAAATTGACGTAACAAGACTAATTGAACACTGTCACAATATTCAAATAAGATAACATTTCTCTTCTAATATTATGAGAGAGAGAGAGAGAGAGAGAGAGAGAGAGAGGATTTGTAATTTTGTATGATTAATATGTTTTAGAGATGATTCTCTAAACATTATTACATCCAAAGCTTAGATGCGAGTGTTTAAGAAATTTGTCTCTTCTTGGCCACTAAACTAATCAGGACCCCAAAAATTAATTTTTGTTAAATAATATCGTATGAAATTTATTTATGAGCAATGTTAGAATCTAATAAAACTCTCATATTTTGTCCATCAAAATCCTAGGTGGCAAAGGGCATATGGCTCAAGTTAATGTAAAAGAGCATATGGCCCGAGTTGATGGCAAATGACACTTTGCCACCTAGGATTTTTTATGGGCAAAATGTGAGGGTTTTATTAGATTCTAGCATATCTCTTTATTTATAGTAAACCTTATCCTTAACCTTAATCATCTTCCACCCAACACAACCCTTATATTTGGAGTAATGATATAAGGACTAGAGTTTCTCCTACAGTCCTCTCAAATGTGACGTGGCTTTTAAAATCACCATTGAATTTGAGAGGATTATTATTAAATTTTAAATCTGATCTATTGATGATTTTAAATGCTACATAACATTTGGGAGGAGTTTAGGAGGACTATGTCCTCCTTAATATCATTACTCATTTTATTTCATCAAATTCTGTTTTCTGTCATCCCTACTACTTGTTGTCCTTTGTAGCATTTGACGGAGATGTACAACAATTAGCTACCTAAATTAGTTAATGTTAAAAAGACTTTAGGTGACTTATCTCCTCATAAATAAGGAACTTTACTCAACCTTCCTCAATTATCGTTGTTTTTGCAATTACTCCATTTAACTTTAAAAACTCTCAATTTAGTGTATTTATTCTTCATTTTTTTTTTTTAATCTACTAGAATTTTTTGTTAAATCATGTCAAAATTTCCAAAATACTCAATTTTTTTTTTTTTTTCAAAGATTCAGGTATGTATATTTTTTTTGCGAATTCCATTAAATCCTGACCAACGCCTAAATTCTTGCCTCTGTTAAGATTTAACGAAAAATCAAATCCTAACATGGTAAAATTGAAAAATAAATACACTAAATTAAATTTTTTTAAAATTTATGTTTAGCGCAAATGTGACGGAAGTTTAGGATGGATAATTGACGTTTCCCTCAAATAAATTTTGACATCTCTAACCACTTACTCGAGCTGATAAACTTCACACGAACTCTCTCACATTTGAATACCTAATTGCCGTGAATTAACACATGCCCAATCCATACAAGTGCTAAACCATCAACTTAAGCAATGCCCTCTTTTTTTTTTTTTTTTTCTTTTTTTTGTTCATTAACCTTGAATCCACTAAAATAATCAACAAAAATTCGTAATGAAAACAATGTGTATATTAATGTTTAATCCATGTGTAATTTGTATTAACTATAAAAAAGGTACGAAGTAATCACAAATACAAGAAAAAGATTATAAAAAAGAAACAAAGAAAAAAAGTGACCCATGTGGATGTGGGTCCCCCCCCATGTATCCTAAATCCTAGCACCAAAAACGACATAACATACTCTCAGACACGTCTTCTTCTACCAAAGCTTCACACCGTAGTCACAATCCTTTGAAATAATCTTGGCGTCCGCCGTTAACTTATCTACCGTTATGTCACAGTCCACCTTAACGGTTATCGTCCACGTCTTAACGGACCCCACCTTGATCTTCACCGGCACTCTTATTTTCAACTCCAACGGTACCTCCCCCTGCTTCTGCGCCTGCACCAACGAGTTTTTCATCGTGCCCGTCAACTCGATCCCTGAACCCTTTAACGCCGTCCGAAACACCGTCACGTTGTTCGACGGCTGGTAAAACACCGGCAATACGCCGTTACACAGCCGAACGTCCGAGTAGTAGACCTCGACGGAGCTGTCTTTCCGGTAGTAGATCCCGATCTTGTCGTTGGGATTGTCGGCTCTGACGGTGACGTCGAACTCCGGCGAGACCGTCAGGACCGACGTGGTTGTCGCCGCCGCCGCCGTGAGATTGAGGCCGCTTACGGTGATGGCGTCGATGGAGTAGTTGGGCGATTCGGGCTTGAAGACGAGGTAGAATATGCCGGCGGCAATGCCGACGAGGATGAGGAAAACGACGAGGAGGCCGAGGAGCCAGCAGAGGCAGAGGCAGCAGGGGCGGCGGTTGATTTTGCGGCGAGTAAGGCTCTGGAAGCGGCGAGCGTTCTCCGGTGGGGGGACGCGGTAGACTTGGTCCTTGGGAATGTGGATGACGTAGGTCCCGGGCGGAGGGACCGGCTTATCGGAGTCCGGCGTGGAGGGTTTGAGCGTCGTCTCAGAGGTCTCGGAGGAGGTTTCGTCGGCTCCTGGTAGGGGCGAGTTGTGCGGGTGGACTCGGTCTGCCATTTGTCCGAGTTGGAAAGAGTGGGGGACAAATTGGTCGAGATGTTCGTTATCTGTAACAATTTCAACAAATAAAATATAAGAAGACAGCTAGACTAAAAGGATAGCAAAAAACGCGTTGACCAATGCAAAGAAATTACGTAATTACGAGTGTGAACGGGGGGTATATTTGGAAAAACAAATACAGCGTGCATTTATTCAGTTCTTAATTAATTACCCTGTGATTCCCCTCCGGCCAGTTCACCACTTCTTATAAAAGCAAAAGCAAGGGTAAAATTGTAAAAATAAATATGAATAGACAATTTTACCCTCTCCAGCCTCTGAATTTACTATTAAAACCTCAAAATTCGTATTTGTTAGAATATAAGTAAATAAATTTGCCCATACTATTACTGCCTCTGGAAAGAATACCCAACCCATGATTGAAAAGATAAAACCCTAAACACCAATAATACCCCATAACTCCAATCATATCATCCAATTGTTTGTTGAGATCTTTAAATTCAATTACAATTTTACAAAGCTACTGTAAGCACAAAGCAGGGACAGTAAGTAATCTGAGAAACGTGAAGAAGAAGAATAAGAAAAACACCAAGAGTTTGATCGATTTACCTGAATGAATGAAGAGATATGGAGATCTCCAAATGGGGAAAGGTTTCAAAACTGTGTGTAGTTTCTGCAGAATCGAAGTGAGAAAGAGTCCTCCTGGATGGGCTATTTATGTGAAGAAGAACAAGTGTGGGGGGGTGGAATGAGTAAACAGGGAGAGGGTTGAGTAAACACAGAGAGGGTTGTGTACAGTCCATCGTTTGATGTCTATTTATATGAATGAAGAGCCTCCAGCCCAGTCAAACGCGTGCGCGTTTGCGTGTGTGAAAAGAGAGTACTTATAATTTGATTGTTCGGCAGTTGGCGAGCGCACACGGTTTTGTTTTGTACGAGAGACGCGCCTCGATGTCTTAAAAGACGGTGTTAGCCTTAATTGGTTTGTACATGGATATGCGCATTTTCGATTAGTGGCGGGTGGATTAAACCGTAATTTTACCAAAATATATTTTGGGCCAACTGTCTGTGACAGTCACATACAGATGTGTTTGAGACAGTACACAGCAGAGCACCGCAAAATCTTGAAAAATTAAGGAAATAAAAGTATTCGTTAATTAAAGAAGGATGAATAAAACTTAATTAGGTTTGATACAATAAAGGATTAATTAAATGGGATTTACTTTTTTTCTTTTTTTTTTTTTTGGTATTATTGGCCTTTTAGCTTCACAATGTCCTGTTCATATAGGTTGGTTTGGTAAAGCATTTTTGCCTTAAATACTGTAGCGGATGTTGATTATTATGGTATAAAATTTTGAATTTTTTGTACTGAAAAATGAAAAAGTTTTATTTTGTAGTAATTTTTTTTTTATTTGAATAATAATAGTGAAAAGTAAATTATGTGATTTAAAAAATGAAAAAAAAAATAATAATGTTTTGATGTTATTTTTTTAAAAAGGAAAAGTTGTGTGAACAGTAAAAAAAAAAGGCAAAAAAGCTTTGCCAAACGGACCTTAAGCTTTTGGCTTTCCTGATCCTTTGAAATACAGTTTGAGTAAAAGTTTGTTTGGTTTTACGATTTAAAAATATATGGTAAAGTTTATTTAACCCTCTCAAACTACTACTCTAATGATAATCTATCCTCAAACTATCAATTGCGACAATTTACTCCCAAACTACCAAAACAATGACAATGTACTCATAATTTTAACAAAATGACGAAATTATCCTTATTAAAATAAAAACAAAAATAGTAAATTTTTTTTTCTTCAAATTTGTAAGGGTATTTTTGTCTTATTAAAAATTCTATAGGGATAATTTTGTCATTTTGCTAGCATTTGAGAGTACATTGTCATTGTTTTGATAATTTGAGGGGTAAATTATCGTAATTGATAGTTTGGGAGGTAGATTGTCATTGAGTGGTAGTTTAAGGGGGTTAACTAGACTTTATCAAAAAAATATAAGTTTTAAAAATACAATTAAGTATTTAAAAAAAATCGCAATTTAAGCTTCAAAAACAGATGCAGGTGTCTTCCTCATTCCTACATTAATGTAACTTATTTCTCCTTGTCCTTTAGAAGCACTTGTGTCGTGTGTGTATGGTTGAAACGTTCCACTATATTATTATTTAATTCTATATATTTCCGAAAAACAAAAGAAACAAAAATGGGTTATATTCTTTATTTCTTAAATATGCTTTCATCCGGCCAACCATTTTCTTTATTATTTTTTATTTTTCTCAAGAAATGGTCAGGCTTTGAATTTTCGCCAAAAAAAAAAATCATTTTCTAGTGCTCAAGTGAAGCTTTGATCTTCTTCTCCTCCAATGGAAACGAAACCTTTTGGTGAGGATAAGTTATTTTGGATACTACCTTTTCATCTTTAATCATTGTTGTATTATTAATTCATTAATACTGAGGACTGAGGAGCCATAGCTCTAGCTATAATATTATGCTCGATCATTATTTAATTTTAGGGTTAATAATTTTTTTTTTATATTTGGATTTGTAATTTTTTATTTTTTTTCATCTAGGTTTTTAAAACAGTCACAATAGTATTTGACCTACGGAAAAAGACCAACTTAATTGATACTTCCGTTAGGTTATGTTACACTTCGTCACACCTATCACCATATCAAAATGTTACATGTCTTAAAAATTAATAATAATAATAATAATAATAATAATAATAATAAACTAACCTATAAAAATAAAAACAAAAAATTGAAAAATTCATGGGTGGCAAGCCACTCTATTTTGGCAATTGGGGATGGCCGGTCACCCCCATTTTGGTAATTGGGGGTGGCTCACTTGGGGGTGGTTCGGCCACCCTTAGATTAGCCTTGGGAGCCACCCCCATTGTTACCAAAGTGGCCTGCCACCCCATTGCCAAAATGGGGTGGTCAATACCCCATGAATTTTTCATTTTTTTAAAGGTTAAGTTTTTTTTTTTTAAGGACACGTGGCATTTTTCTTGAGACACGTGGCATTCCGCTAGTTTGGGCTAACGGAACCCAACGGAGGTATCAAACCGCTTTTTTTTTTTTTTTTTTTTTTTTTTTCGTAGGTTAGGTACCATTTGTAAATGTCTTGAAAACCTAGGTGGAAAAAAATAAAAAACTACAAACTCAGATACTAAAAAAAGTTATTAACCCTTAATTTTAATTAAAATGATGAAATACTTGTTAGATTAATATGTTGATTTTATATGTATATATATATACACATAATTATAATTATATGTAGGCCTGGGTATCAGTCAAAACGGTCAGGTTTTGGCTCTTATCGGTTATAAACCGATAATTTTCGGTTAAACGGTTTATTAACCGATACCGAACCAATAAGAATTTTAACCGAAATTATCGGTTATAACGGTACACGGTTAAACGGTTCGGTTAAACCGGTTAACCGATTTAACCGTAGGCTTTATATTGATTTATTTTGTTGGGACAAAAATGAGTTTTTTTTTTAACTTTTGAGAGCCCAAATACTTTTTGTTGGGCTAAAATAAATTATTAAAAATGAGTTGTTTTATGGCCCAAATACTTTTTGTTGGGACCCAAATATTTGTTTTTTGGGCTAAAAATTGACACTTTTTTTATATTGATCCACAACTACTTTTTTATTTATTTTTTATTTTTTTATATTATAAAATACATTTTTTCAAAGCAAATGGACTAATTAACATAATGAATGCTAATTAGACTAACAAAACTAGTTAATGAAAAATGCTTTCACCAAAGACAAAGAAATCTCATCCAATGCCATCACTAAAAAAAAAATCAAACCTACTCAAACTCAAATTAAGATAAGGTTACATAGGTATATATATAATCCCAAAACTACGTTGTTTTGGCATCCCTACTTAACGGTTTATATAGGTTAAACAGTTAACCGATATGAAATTTCTAACCGGACCAAACCAAACCAATAAGCATACCGGTATAAAAAATTTAACCGATAAAGATATCGGTATATTGGTTACGGTTAATATCGGTTCGGTTGAAATCGGTACACGGCCGGTAATCGGTAACCGTTAATCTACCCACCCCTAATTATATGTTTGACTTGATGATGTCATCTGCATAATTTTGATCAGATTTTGAAAAATTGAATTGGGTTTTGGATGCTCTTGGTCAAATGATATTTGCAATTATATATCAAGCTAGCTGTGATCCACTTTATCAAACTTAATCCAGGTATACAGAAAATAAAAAATTAAAACAAAAAACAAAAAAAACAAGAAAAGTAAACTCTTTTAGGTTTGAATTTCTTTATGATTTTAATAGTAAATTGTCACTTTTCTTTTTATGAGCAAGAATTTAATAAAAAAAAATAAAGGAATAAATGTAAAATTGGTCCCTCTAAATTACAAATCACTCCCTATGGTATAACAAATATTTTATAGGTCCATGTAACTGGCCTAAATTACAAATCACTCATTGTAATATAAAAAATAATTTATATGTCCTTAAGGTTGGCCAAAATAAGAGTGTACTCTCTAAAATCAATTTCTATTAAGTAACTTAACAGAATCTATTACTTTGTCACATCATATTGTTAGAGTAAATTAACATAATCTCTTTTATCCCCAACATTTTACTTCGTGCGTAACCCTCTCTCATTTTCATTTTCATCGCCAAGATTTGCGAGTATTTTACGAGAATTTGATGGTCGCATTTTGTGAAACGGCTGAGGAAGATGATGGAGGATTACGTACAAAGTAAAATTTTGGGGATATAAGAGATTAAGTTAATTTACTGGAACAATATGTCGTGGAGTGAGGGTTGGCGTGTAATCTTAGTTGGCGTTTTAAAAATGCTGTGAAAAATCCTAATTGTCATTTTTGAAAGTCAAAAATTAATAATAACTTGTGTCGCGTTTTGATTGGGTATGACGTGGCAAAATAACAGATTTTGTTAATTTACTTAACGAAAATTGATTTCAATGGGTAAACTGTCATTTTGGCATACCTTGATGATCTATAAATTATTTTTTATACCAAATGAAGTGATTTGTAATTTATGCCAACCACAAGGACCAATTTTACATTTATCTCAAAAATCAATAAGAACATAATGAATCCAAAAGAATCATTCAAAAACAAGACAGCCTAAAAGCCAAAAAGGGACTTATACAAACAAGAACATGCAAAAAGGCCAAAAACAAAAAAGGCAAGCAAGGGAAAAGTAAATTGTCCCTTTATTTTCTCGGCCGTGTTATATTTTAAACTTTTATTTTTAAAGTAATGTTAAAAATTATATTTTATCTCATAACTATTTTAACGTGACAGTTCCAATCAACATTTGGATTAGTCATTATATAATAGTTGTACAATAAAAATGTTGTATATAACATTGCATTCTTATAAAAATAACAATAATTAATATAAGAATAAAATTGCTAATAATTATTTAATTTTTTTTTTTTTTTTTTTACTTGTGGCCTTCCATGTAAGGATTTCTACGTTTGCAAGCTGTAATCTCTATAAATAAGGCCTCTCATTCTCACTCAAGTCACCCAATATGATTTGAGAGGAAGAAGTTGATTATCCCATGCTTTCCTTCTTCTTTGTACTGTTTGCATGAAACCCTGATTCTCTTCTTCCACGCTTGTCTCTCTCTCTCTCTCTCTCTATCTATATCTTGACAATGTTTTTTTTCCAGATTCATTACGGCAGCTCACATTTTTCATATGAATGAGCATGATCTCTCTCTAGCGTTTCCAGCAAGAATATTTTTCAAATGAGTCTGACTGGATTATTGGTTGTAATCGGAATCCCAACATACGTTCAAAATCTCTCTCACACAAATTCTCAAATCTCAATGATGTTTTTTGTTTGTTACATTATGTAAAGTATTGTCCCTTTGTAGTTTGTGTCAGCCTTCCAGGTCATACTGTCTCTCCATCAAGTACTTCAGTTTCATAATTCTTTCATGCATGGCCATATATATCTCTCTATCCTCTCTCCGATGCAGCGTGACGTCGTGAGATGTAAAGTAGAATAGCAAGAAGAATAGATAAATATAACTTAGATCTTGAGTCTATCAAAGATCTAAGAAATTTTTTCAAAACCGTAGAGTCAATCTAGAGTTTGAAGAAAAATAAAGAAGAAACTCAACTCTAAGACTTCTTATTGATAAAAACTCAAATCTAATCAAAATCTACGTTCTTACAGCTATAAACATGTATTTATAGGCCCCCAAACTTCTAACCCTAATAGTAATATGGAATAAGTCGGTTTTACTAAATCTACGCAGGTCGTCCGGACGAAACATACCTCCATCTGGACGAGCACCAAATAATTAAAGCAACGGAAGTTGAAACATAGAGGTGTCCGGATAGCCCGAATCTGTGTCCGGACAAGATTTCCAGAGAGCTCAATTTACGTGCCATATCCCATCCCTCTTTATGAAATCCCTACCTTTCTGGTCTACATCATCCTCCCCAGATTGGAGAGAATTTTCCCTCGAATTCACACTCTCATCATACGAGTTGCTAGTGAATGAAACTTGAGCAATGACCTTCCTCGTAACGCTTTTAGGGAGTAGGTCCCACCCTACATCATTCCCCCCTATTTGAGAGAATTTGCCCTCGAATTATTAAATTTTTTTAGAGGCTAAAGTAATATTGTATACCACACAAACATCTTACAACATAACAAGGCCTAATAGTAGTTATTGGACCAGTCTACTAATGACTACTATTAGTAGTCATTAGTAGGTCCCACCCTACATCATTCCCCCCTATTTGAGAGAATTTGCCCTCGAATTATTAAATTTTTTTAGAGGCTAAAGTAATATTGTATACCACACAAACATCTTACAACATAACAAAGCCTAATAGTAGTTATTGGACCAGTCGTTGTTAAAAATATATATATTGAATGGTTACTAGGCATTTGTCACATCAATTTTATAGGATATTTGTGTGGTATATAACATTATTCTTCTTCCCAATTCAATATATACTAATCTATATAGAAAAATTAGAGAATTCATGGGATAAAATGTGGAAACTTATCAACATTAACCCAAATAAAAATGAAAGCAATTTATAGGTCTGCCCCCAATCACAATCAATGACCATACCATGGTCATATGACTTTTCTCTTTCTTTTTTTATAAGTGACAATAAATATAATTAAAAGCATAAAAATGCTTCAAAATTCGGGAAGTATACAAAAGCACCTAATTATATAGGAGCAAGCAAAAAGTAGGTAACAACCACAAGCAAATGGATACAAAATTCCCATTAATTTCACTTGGTAGGTAGTTACGTCTTCAATTTACGAGGTCCATTAAAATTACGAGCACGTGAGGAAAAAAAAAATCTCATACATTAATGCAAACTACTGTTGAAATCCATCCACATGCAAACCTAGGGGTCCATGAAACGCCCCAAGTTCTAAAGATAAAGCAACTTGGAGCAATTGTAACATATTCTTATTAAAAATTTTATTCTTCTCTCATATGTTCACCACAGAAACTCAATTCTGAGACATCTTATTGATAAAAACTCAAATATAATCAAAGGTTACGTTCTTACGGCTATAAACATGTATTTATAGGCCCTCAAACTCCTAACCCTAATAGTAATACGAAATAACTCGGTTTTACTAAATCTACGTGGGCCGTCCGGACAGAACATACATCCATCCGGACGGGCACCAAATAATTAAAAAGCAACACAAGCTAAAGCATAGATGTGTCCAGACTATCCGAATCTGTGTCTGGACATGATTTCTGGTGAGTTCAATTTACGTGTCATGTCTCATCCCTCTTTATGAAATCCCTAGCTTTCTGGTCTACATCATCCTCCCCAGGTTAGAGAAAATTCGCCCTCGAATTCACACTCTCATCATACGAGTTGCTAGTGAATGAAACTCAAGCAATGACCTTCCTCATAATGCTTGTAGGGGGTAGGTCTCACCTTACATCATTCTCCCCTTGTTGGAAAGAATTCACCCTTGAGTTATTAAATTTTTTTAGAGGCTAAAGTAAAAAAGTAAAAGAAAAAAAAAAAAAAAAAAAACTGACTTAAAAATGTTTCTTCTTAACAAATTTATTGGCTAACCCCCACTAGCCCTCTCTAAATTTGTCCTGAAATAGAAAGTTTAGAATAATGTTAAAAACTATATTTTTATCCTACAATATTGAGGTGTTCATTTCAACCAACTCTTAGATTAATACTCTTTTTTTTTAAAAAAAAAAAAATCCCAATAATTAGTTAGGATTATTATCTCAACGTTGTGAGATAAAATATGTATATAACATTATTTTAAAGTTTGAGGGAGAAAATAGCTAAGTTTATTAAGTATTGCATAGATTGTCAAAGAGTAATATATATAACTATTTACACCAATTTCACACCGGTTGATATATATGCATGATTTTTTATCACTCATCCATTTGTGATTTGTGAAGTGATTATGCGAAAACTCATTGCATTAATGAGTGATTAAATTTCATCAAGAGTCGTGATATTGGACGAGCATGGAAAGTCTCGTGCGTTTGTTTGCTCCGGAAAAAAAGAAATTGATATGAACGACGAAACTAACTCTGGCATGAATGGTTTTGTTCTGTATTGAAAAATCACCGGACACTCATCAAAGGTTTCGGAGACAAGTATTGGGGGATTCGCCACGTGATTCTCACCTGACTGCCTCGATTTCCAGGACCACCTTCGAATATTTCTTCTCATAGTGATAGTCGTGGATCCTCTCTAGGTTTCGCCACCTCAATATAAAGTTTTCAACCTACAATGAAACCTTCGACATTGGATATTTTCTGTGATATTAATTTTGAAGCTTGAGTAATGTCAAAACAATATAACAATTAAAAAATATGCACTTTTCATTGCAAAAAAAGTGTAGCCAGAAAAGTTCCTGCTAAACATAAGGGTGAATTTTGTTTAACAATAACTATTCATAGTCGCTAATTATTATTATTTGTTCCTTAACACACCAAACTGACCAAAGACACTACCTTACTAATCACATTTTCTTTGGCTCTATCCAGCCAATATCACAGCTTGCTCTGATACCAGAAAACACCTTTGTTAGGGGCCCCCTCGTCCGACTCAACATAAAGGCACTCTTTAGCCTCCCTCCACACTGCCTTGTAAACTGGAGTGCCATCAAACTGGTAGTATTTGCCCAATATTGACTTGATTGCTTTGGTGGCTTCCATTGCATGGTAATGAGGCATGGTAGAGAAGAGATGGTGAGCCACATGGGTGTCTATGATATTGTGGAAAACCTTATTCAGCATTCCGTAATCTCTATCCGCCGTCGCCAATGCCCCCCTAAGCCAATCCCATTCTGATGAGTCATAGTGCGGCAATGCAGGGTGAGTGTGCTGCAAGTAGGTGATTAATACAAGGAAGCCATTCACTATGAGCAATGGCATACCATAAATGAATACAAGCCATGCCAGCCCTTTTGACATTGCTGCGTAGTAAAGCACATAAGTTGTAGCAAAGACACCAGCATCCGAGACAAATATTTGACACCTTTCGCGATTGGAATAAATGGGGCCATAGGGATCATAGTGGCAAGCAAAACGATCATAGGGTCGGCCAGAAACATTCAAGGCTAAGTACAAGGGCCAGCCTAGAGTGAGTGTGATCAAAAGAGTGAGGACCCTACCTGGTGGGTTGTTGAAGTACTTAGAAAACCATGGCATTTTGGATTTCGGCTTGGGGACAAACACCTCATCTCGGTCAAGGGAGCCGGTGTTAGAGTGGTGGCGACAGTGGCTAATCTTCCATGAAAAGTATGGAACTAAAAGAGCAGAGTGAAGGGTTAGGCCAACCATGTCATCAACCCATTGGTAGTCACTAAAGGCATGGTGACCGCACTCATGTGCGATGACCCAAACGCCGGTGAGAATGCAGCCTTGGAGAGCCCAATAGATTGACCATGCCAAGTAGGAAAGGGGGTGAGGGAGGAGATGGAAGTAAGAGGTAGCAATATAGTAGAAGAGGAAGGCTAAGGAGAGGTCATAAACAACATATGAGAACGAGCGTAGGAGAGAGCGTTGGAAACAATTGGGTGGGACGGCTTTCTTGAGTTGGCTAAGAGTGAATGGGGGTTTTGTGTGTGGTGCTCGCTGGATGGGTGTTTTTTGCTCTTTAGGCTTGTTGGTAGCAGGCATTCGGCTTCTAGCTCCCATTGTCTACAGAGGCTATGTCCAATGCTGGAGAAAATCAACTTAGGTGTGAGAGTAAATTTGAGGGAAAAAAAAAAAAACACACTACATAATATTAATAGTATTTGGATCCATATCCCCTATGATTTGGACATTTGCAATTATAGCACCTCATAGAAAAGGATTGCGGGACTCATTTGTCATAAGGAAAGCCTACTTGAGGTAAATGAGCTTACTTTTTTTATGAGGTGGCAATTTGGACACCCAATTACAGGAAACCTAATTCTTCCCAAGAGTAATGTTGAATACTACACAAACATCTTACATCATAATAAGGCCAAATAGTAGTTATTGGACCGGTCGTTAAAAATATATATATTGAATGATTACTAGACATTTGTTACTTCAATTTTATATGATATATGTGTGGTATATAACATTACTCTTCTTCCCAATTCAATATATACTAATCTCTACAGAAAAATTAGAGAATTCAGGGGATAAAATGTGGAAATTCATCAACATTAACCCAAATAAAAATGAAGGCAATTTATAGGTCCACCCCAATCACATTCAATGGACCATACCATTTTTCTTTCTTTTTTTTATAAGTGACAATAAATATCATTAAAAGCATAAAAATGCTTCAAAATTCGGGAAGTATATATATACAAAAGCACCTAATTATATGCAAGCAAAAAGTAGGTAACAACCACAAGCAAATGGATACAAAATTCCCATTAATTTCACTTGATAGGTAGCTACATCTTCAATTTACGAGGTCCATTAGAATCACGAACACGTGAGAAAAAAAAAAAATCTATTATATTAATGCAAACTACCGTTGAAATCCATCCACTTGCAAACCCAAGGTAAGTTCTAAAGGTAGAGCAATTGGGAGCATTTGTAACATATTCTTATTAAAAAATTTATTTTTCTACCATATGTTCACCACATAAACATAAAATCATCAAAGCACTACAAACTCCCATTATTATGAAATCACAAACTCATAATGTGCTAGTATTCAATAACCTCATAAGCAATAAAGTTATTAAAACAAACTTCATAATCATAAAACCATAAAACTTTAAAACAATACATACTATAATCATTTCCTTCCAACTCAAGAACTACAAGATCTTAATCCTTAAGTTGTAGTAAATGTCATATTACCCTTGGTAAAAATATGAGCCATAAAATTTTCAACCTTTTTAAAAGTTTAATAGATAATTTGTGTCGGGATTTTTGGGGTTTTTTTTTTTCACTTGCTCTTATTTCATAAAAGATACATTTTCTTCATTTCATAAAACATAAGGCATCACTGCACACAATAAAATAAATGTCTCATTCAAAAAAATATCATTATACTTTAGTTTATAAAGAGAGATTATAAAAATGTTTTATTTTCCTTTCATCGAGACTATTTAACCTTAACCCACTTACGTGGTTGACTATATAAAATTAGAATACCAAATCAATTCATCTACCAATTCCCTCATAGAATAACGAAACCCGTAACAATTACTCGATTAGTTAACAACCCAATGAGTATTACCGAAAATTTGAAATCAAAGTATGTTACCTATAAGTCAACAAAATCAACTAAGCTCATCCGAAATTTCTTCAGAATTAATCACAAGGCTTGAGATTAAGAAATTACCTTATGAGTTTTTCTATCCTTCCTCTTTCTCTTCTTCCTCTTCTTTCTTTCTCTTCTTTTCTCTTCTCTCTTTCTTTTCTCCAGCAGACCCTCTCGGGGCTCTCTCTCTCATCTCACGCTCACTTGAGCTGTGAGCAATTGAGGGGGAATTGCTCCCCTTAAGAGTTTTCCAATGTCCCACATGCACTCAACTCTCCAGCAGGAGAGTTCACTACAAGTGTCTTGGAGAGTTCACTACAAGAGTTCACTACGTTGACACCTTAGACCCAAGTGTCCAGCGACAAACCAAGTATGTTTTAAGAAAATAACCCAACTTCGTTTCAACTTTCAAGTATGTTTTGCCAAGCGTCCACCGACAAAGCAAGAGAAGCATATGTTGTGTCAATCAAATGGGTCTATTATGCATGCGGTGCTTACATCTTAGCACTTGAGTGTCTTGGCGTTCACAAAACTTTATAATTAATCCTCAATGAACATAAATTTTTTTGACTACCACATACCTAAAAATCGTGTCCAACTAGGATCATTAACCCATCCAATTAATTTTCCAAATCACTGCTACTTTAATTATGTGACAGCTTGACTTATCAAACTTGAAAAAATCATAATTCTTTCAATTTAACTCCGAATAATATGAAATTTGATTTAAAATTTTTCTCATTCAAAGTTCTACAACATATCCAAAAATCATAACAACCCCTAACTTTTTAGTACCTCAAAAGTTCCTCGAAATTCTGTGGCTCTGTTTGATTGGAATTTCTGTTTTGGCACTGGCAACTTTTAAAAATCGTAACTCCTTCTATAAGTGTCTAAAAATCATGAAACCACTTTTAAAATCTTTCTTTCTCATCATTATATAAGATCTTGAAACAGTTTTATTTATGGTCGCTTATCCAGTTTTGAGCGCCCGAAACAATGTGACTTTTTTTTCTTTAACTCACTATACTTTTAACTAGCCATTTCCATCATTTGCCACATTAAATCCATTTACCCAACTCCATGACTTTTAAAAAAATTGAAGATTCTCCTTATCTTTAATATTGAGATCACCTTTATTTTAGGGGATAAATTTCAAGGTATTACAATCCAGCCTATGAGGCTAATCTCATAAATATATAGAAGCATTGAGACCACATCTCATAAAGCTTTCTAACTTATTTCTAAAGCCCATTTTCTTTGCTTAACTAATAGTGTTAATATTAGAGTAATACTACTAGCTCTGGACACTTACTTATCACATTCATTTCATACTAACTGACGTGACCTGCTTTAAGTAGCTTCACACGTCAATCATACGAAGAAATATGATTCTCTTCATTTGAAATGAAATTGATAGTATTCATTTCACATCTAATAATAATATAGCATAATGTACACTATTAAATGCATAGTGTTCATTTCATTGGCAATTTACTTAATCGTTTTGGGTCGCAGAGTTAAAGGAAAAGAATTGGATACACTTGGCCCATGCATTTTCATTACACAGACAAGACAGAAGTATGCAGAGTTAAAGGAGTTATGGGTTGCTCAAAAGAAAAACAAAAAGTTATGGGTTGAGCATGGGCCGTACATGTAAGGGAGATGTGGGCAGAATTTAGATCGTCTCCAGTCCCAGCCTTTGTTAACCATAAGGGAAAAATTATCCAATAAAATGTAAATTGACAATTTTGCCCTTATATAAAAAATGACCGGCTCCTCTCTGATCCAAATGGCAAGGGTGTTTTTCACAGCCCCAGTAAAACACGTGAAGTGTGGGCATCATTAAAAGACATGAAACCAATACTACTAGCACGTATTGGGATTAATTTGAATTTTCAATTAAATTTAAGTCTTTCAAAATTGTTTCTTTGTTTGTTTATTTAGGGCAATTAGGGTCTTTTTCTTCCCTATTTGTTATTTTCTCTTCTTGAATTCTCTTTTCAATCTTTAATTCTTACTTTCTCCTACTATTATACGTTGTCAAAACAATCTTAGTTCTACCCGACGTCAGAGAAGAGAGATATTACACTGTTTGGGTTAAGTTGACCAAAATAAATTTCATCTTATTTTACAATTATCTAACGCCAGAACTCTATAATAATGCTTGTAAAAGTGATATGTTCAGTGAAAATCTCTTGCTGTTTAATTAGGTGAGATGATATAGAAGTTATTTATACCTTTCAATGAGTATATTTATATTACATACTGTTGTCATTCATAATCAAGCCTCCTTTGTATAAAGAACCCCAAAAGTAAATAATACATCCCAGCAAAACCTCTTGCAAGGTGATTTAATTTATCAAATAGCACCAAGAATTCAGAGTTAAATTACATTCCCAAATGACTAATTTCTCCCATCTACAAAGAACTTTATTTCCTACCCTCAAGCTGTTACAATATCTATCTAGATTGTCATTCACAGGATTAATTGACAAAAAAAGGTTAAACAACTAAAGAAGACAGTAGAAAAGAAAATCAGTTTAGGAATGAAAAGAACCAACAAATGGTGTTAGTGGCAACAACTAGAGTTAGAGCTTGTTTCTACTTGGTGATATCTTTTGCTACACTATCCTTGAAAGATCTTCAAAAACAGTTGACATGTCAGGCCTTTCGGATGCCGGAAGGATGCATGTTAGGGCAACCTGAAGCATGTGATCAAGAGCTCTGGGAGGGTGCTCCACTCTCTGCCTGTTCAGAATCAGCCTGTCAAAACACTCACTGGAGCGATTCTCTCCTACCCAAAATCTCACCCAGTCAGTTAGATCAACCACACCTGGGATCCCGGAAATGATCTCCCCGGAGCTTTTACCAGTTAGAAGCTCTAACAAGATAACTCCAAATGCATAGACGTCGCTCTTCAACGATGGGGACGGTTTACTTGAGCTAGCAAACTCAGGAGGTGTATAGCCAAGGGCACCTGCATTCAGTACTTGCTCAGCTGTCCCAGATGGAGTTAATAAGCGGTGTAGACTATAATCAGTGAGGAGCACATTTGGATTAGGATTTTCTAACAAAATGTTTGTAGATTTGAGATTTCCATGGGGAATAGCCTTCTCATTGTGAAGGTAGTTCAGACATCGAGCAACTTCTACAGCAACCCTAATTCGTTCTCCAAGAGACAAGGGTGGCACTTTTCTTGGCTCCATATCTGTGGGAGGCATAGAAGGCGTGAAAGATTGTTCATGTATAGATACTGGAATAAAGCCAGAAAAAATAAATTTGTTTGAACAGAATATCTATTGAGAAAAAAGTTGAAGGGCTGTCTTCTCTGCCATCGAGAGATAGTCCTTTTTAACTGGCCATCACATGTAGCTCAGTCAAAATGATACATTTCTTCCAACAAAGTTGCAAGGAGTCAACTCAGGGTACCAGACTCCATACATGCTTTATGCAAATGAAGTGCCAACTTAGAAAAGCTCTAGTTATTTTGCTTTTCATAATGCTTAATTGACTCGATACTTGTTAAGAGTTCCCATACAAATGGAACTGAATGAGGAGGTGATTAGGGATTTTAAACTTTGTCCACAACTTTGATTAATTAGTAAATAAGTTGTGCAAGACTATAGAAATGTAACATATAGTGCATGGAAACAAATAAAAACATTGTAAAAAACTAAAATTAAAAGAAGAAAAAAAGTACGATAACCGTAAAAAATTTCCCTATGTGCACACAAATGAAGACCACAATTTGAAATAAACCCCAGACACACAAGTAGAGTGTAATGTAACTTCACTAAATACAGTAGGTTCTCTAAAAATTCAAATCTCCAATGGTATTTCCAATGTTTGGGTTTTCATTTTTTAGGAAATCAACTTACTTTTGTGGTTCAGTTACTTATATTCAAAATACTGTTAACGAGTAATAAAATATGTTTCCAATGTGATTATGACATATTAAGGGGCTGACTAAGATGGAGTTTTTGCATTTAACCTCCATCTCTTGAATCAATGACAGTAAATGTAAATTTTATAATGGAAGAAGAAAGTAATAAATGCACAACCTTTTTCCATCATTTTTTTCCTTTGATTAATTATAAAAGAGTGGTCAAACCTAGAAGCAAAAGTTATTAAAATTTATGTTTCACTTACTGATCTTAGTACTAGCTCTCTAGATCCCAAGTCTGTGTTTATGCAAATTCACATTAAATCTCAACAATATATTTTACATGCAATTATAAAAGGCAAAAGTTAGGAACCCAAGTGAACAAAGTTGAAATTTTGAATTACCCAGAAACAAAAGGCAAATTTTCAGATGACCAGATGAATCCAGATCAATTGAGTTTATTGCCTTACATTAGACAAAATTGTTTGAGAATAGTGATTTATGAACATTACAAGTTCTTTGAACCAACTGGGCAATTCTCCCATCACTTGAGATCTTGGCTAACAATATAACTAATGTCAGTATCATCTTGTTGTGTGTTCAAATATATATATATATATATAGGCTGTAGGTGCCCATTTGACCAAATGACATATACCCTAGGTTATGGTGGTTGTGGTTACTGCTGCTTCCGAGAGTGAACAGGGCAAGTATGGTCTGACTAGATAATTGTTACCCTGGAAACTGTGAAGGCAATTCTTTTGACTATACTTGTCCCATAAAGACTACCAAATAATAGCAAACTTCCAGAAAACCAATTGATATGAGAGAGAGAGAGAGAGAGAGAGAGAGAGATCATTATGGGCAGAGTAATGCAGTTGTCCTACGAACATTAGCATTCAGATATAATTGGTTGAGCACCAATCAGATTCCATAACATAAACCATCTGACCAATTGTTCATTTCTGAAAGATAAAACTCTGTCACTGACCCGAAATGATATAGCACTTTGGCTATATGATCAAGTCAGATTTGAGCCCAGCATATTCCAGTATTAGGCAGATCAGATAACAAAGCCTACGCATGGCTAGGTCACCATTTGGATAGAATTTCTGAAGAAAAACAGTTAAAAGATTCTGGGACGCATGCCTACTATCAAACAAGCAAAGATAATCTTACCATGAAGATAGAGTGCCAGAGGTTGTGCATTGAAATAATTCGATATAATCAGTTTCTCATGCTCCTTTGGGCCCCAGTAGTAACCCTGCAGAGAAACTAAATTTGGATGTTTGATGTTCCCAAGTTTCTTTACTTCCCTTGCAAATTCATTCCTTCCTTTCACTATTCCCTCCCTTAACCATTTAACAGCCAATATATGGCCAGAGTCAAGTGTAGCTTTGTACAATGTTCCATGACAACTCTTTCCAATGACCTCAGCTGGAGCATGTGAAAGTTCTTCTGCTGTGAACAGAAAGGGACCATCAAACAGATGTAAATGCCCAGCCAATTTCTCTGGAGAACCAACTTTTGGCACACCAGGATTACCAGGTAGTTGTTGGTTTTTAGAAGGTGATGGATTTGAAGATGACAAGAGGGCCATAGGAGAAGATATTCCTTTCCCTATTGTTACTGATTCTGGATGGCCAAGATCCCTGGGCATCCTTACAACTGATGAAGTGTCCCCAGCATCATCTGCAGATCCCATTTGAGATGATGGAAAAATATCTTGATCAAATGTAAATGAAGATAATGATGGGTCCACATTTTTGTTGGGTCCCAGTCTACGAGAAATGGAAGAACTCCCTTCTGCAACACCCTTTTTAGCATCATTTCCTATTGAACTACTACTATATTCCTGCAAGTGGGTTCTATAATAGATCAATATGCACATAAGAGATATCACAGCAGTGCCACCAACCAAACCTGCGATCAGGGCAATTCTAATAGAATTTGTCATACGAGACCTGTGATCTCTTGGGTTCAGCTGGGGAATATCTTTTGGAGATGATGGTGAATAATGAAAAATGAGAAAAGAATTTCCGGGATGAAATGCTGAATCAGGGAACTGCCTTAAGTTTTCAGGTACAACGCCAGAGAAATTATTAAAAGACACATTGAATCCTTTCAACTTATCTGGAAGATCATTGGGGATGCTACCATCTAAATTGTTGTTTGATAGGTCAACATATACCAAGTTATGAAACTTACTTATCCCTGGGGGAAAATGGCCACTCAACGAGTTATTGGACAGATCAAGAGACACCAGGCTCAAATCTTCCACAGAAGCTATTGAAGTAATATTTCCAATTTCTTGAAGAGGTATTGACCCAGATAAATTGTTGCCTGAAAGCTTAAGGTTAGCCAGATGGGTTGAGGTGAAAAGGCTTGGAAGGAGGACCCCATTAAGCTGGTTGAGGCTAAGATCTATCACTTGTAGTTCTGGGTATGTACCCAATACCGGTGGGAGAGCACCCACTAACGAATTTTTGGATATCTTAAGTGAAGTCAGCCTCAAGAATTGAGAAGTTTGGTTTGGTAAGCTTCCTGTGAGTGAGTTTGAACTTAACTCAATGACTTCAACATAATTCCCCCAACTCTGGATTCTTGACACATTACCTGAAAGCATATTATTACTCAGATCTATGATGGTACAATGCCCTATCTCAGCAGGCAAGGATCCCGACAGTTTATTTGAAGATAGATTAAGCTTCTTTAAATTTGCGGAGGTGATACTTCCTACTGGACCTGCAATGAACATAAGTCTTTTTAAACTACAATTATTGCAGTAAGGACTACTGAATTTTGAAAATCATACAAATTAGTTGATGGTTATTAATGGTGGGCAAAAATCAACAAAGAAATGACACACTAGAACAGAAGAAAGTCCATCTTGAGCAGTGAAACAGATCACAACAATTGGATTTATCATATAGTATACTTTTTATTTTTATTTAATTTTTATAATTAATCAAAATATCATTAAAAGCATAAGGCACCACAAAAGGAGAAACATAGCAACTGTCCAATGATACACAATGTTGAAAAAAAAAAGAATTCAACTCCTCCAAAGTCCTACCGCGATCCTCAAAACACTTATTATTCTTTTCCCTTCAAAGACATCATTTTCCATATAGCAACATTCCGAGTATTGCCGGCAGTCCACAAACATATTATATAGTATACTTCTGAAAAGGTTCTAGAACTATTTAACATCATCTTGTCATGTAAGAGGAGCCATTGTGAAGCACAAGAATATGAGCATTGAAGCCACTCTCGATGAAATGGTTAATCAACTATTTCCTTTATTTTATTTTATTTTATTTTTATGTTCTAGCAAGACAAAGAGGTTATTTGCTCAGTTAGATCATCATAATAATTCTTATGCTGAATTCAAATTCTTGGGAAATTACTACTGACAATAATCTCATCCTACATTTTTGTTTTTAAATAAACAAAGACTCTTTTCCATATGTAACTATGACTTAGTTTGCAGATCATATCAAATCTTCACCATAAAGTTAAATTACAGAAGTCATATACAGATCAACTTCATTACATAATTTTCGTTTGTTTCATAAACACAAAGGCACAATAGAATATAAATTCCAAAGACAAAATGACTTTGAATTGGATTGACATAGATTATGATAATTTTTGTATATATATATGGTTTTCCTATACAAATATGGCCATGAGATTTTTGTATGAAGGAAAGGATTGAAATGGATTATGGTGCTTTATATGACTTTAGTTTCATTAATAGACTTCATAATTATTTTGCAACAAGGAAGCCCCTTTTCCTTTCCTAATTGGAAAAAAATTACTCGCTATTCGTAAGTACCATCATTTAACTTCAGCAAAATGACTTCAAACATCAAAATAAATTTTGTCAAATTTCCTCATTTCGTTTTTAGTTTTCTGAGTGATAGCGTGTGCTTGATACACATTGTTGGCTCAAGTCCTAATAGCTTAGGCTCTTGAGATTAACGGTTTCTAAAGATTGGTTGTCTGTAAGGTCCTTGATTCAAGCAATGGTGACCCCTATACTGTTAATTTCTTTCACTTAGCACTTGCAAGCAGGGGTGGAACTAGAATTTTAGGAAAGGGGAGATAAAACTAAAAAAGGCTTTTTTGGGGGTGGTAAAAAACTGATTTTAGAGGATTTATTCCAAAAAAAAACATATAATTTTGGGGGAGTTTTTGAAATTTGGGGGGCAGTTAATTCTGCCCTTGCGTGCAAGGCTCAAAAACATCGTCATTGGGCTGGCCTCCCATGTAGGGGCGGGCCCTTCCTCATCAATGGCACATGGATAAGAGTTAGTTTCTACCCTTGTTTCAAAAGGATAGATGAAGCAATAAAAACTATCATTCAAAAGTGTGAAAGAAAATGAAAAGGCATCTTATTCTATCAAAACAGCTGAAGTAAAAAAAATAAAAAGTACACTTTTCCCAGTACTTATGATAATTGTTTTGCTTGACTTATTCTGCTACTTCAGAGAAAAATCTTTGCTGATGTATAGCCAAATGTGCATAATCATTCAGTAGCAGACTAAAATGGAACATATAACACACGAATGTAGTTCATTTTGGCCCCAAAAAAAAAAAAAAAAGAAAGAAACAGAGAGACAAGTGTACTCTTTGTAAAGTTGTATGCCAAATTTTGGAGAAAGATAATATAAACCAAATTTATGTAAAAAGTGGAGTAAACTGTTAAAAGCAAGATACCTTTGAGGTGGTTAAGACTAAGATCCAATTCAGATAAGATCATTGAACTCTCCTGCAAAAGAGCTTCAGGTAGAGGCCCTGTTAACTGGTTACTTCCAAGCCGCAGAATCCGCAGAGAGACCATGAAATTAAAGGAAGGTGGTACAGTACCCACCAGCTGATTATTACTAGAATCCAGCACCTCTAAACTGTCAAAATATGGCATTCCATCATGAGCAAAGGGCTCTCCAACCAAGGAATTGCGGCTAATATTTAAATACTGAATCGAGGAAATGAAAGACGGGCTTCCAAGTCCCAGATCCAGTGAACCAGAAAACTGGTTGCTGCTTAGGTCGACGTGAACCACACTGCCTATTTGAGACAGAAGACGCATAATATCCCCAGAGAAGCCATTTCCCCGAAAATCTAAATTCTTTAACTTCTGTAGTTTGCCGAAACCAGCAGGAACAATGCCTTCAAATTGGTTTGAAGAAAGATTCAAATGCACTAAATTCTTCAAATTCACCAATCCAGGGGGTATCAACCCATGAAACAGGTTGCGTGAGAGATCCAAATATTGAAGGGATTGAATTAAACCAATATTGTAGATAGTCCCTGTAAGCTGGTTGTTCGAAACTGACAAGTTGCTAAGCATAGTAAGGCCTGTAATAGCTGATAACATAAAGTCACCGACCAGACCAACATCATTTACAGTAATTGATGTTACATGGCCATGAGTACAAGTAATGCCATACCAATTTCGAGGGCACCCACTAGAATCCATGGACTTAGAATCCCATGAAACAAGAACTTGCCCAGAAGAGTCTTTGACAATGCCCTTCTTGAGCTCCAAGAGTGCTTCAAAATCTGATTGACCACATGCAATCACTACCAAAAGTAATGTTATCAAACAGATTGCCTGCATTTCCTTCTTAGACGGAGACCGCTCTCAGATACTTAAAAGAGAGAATGTAGCAAGTTCAGCAAATTGCATAGCTAAAAGCATGAAAGAAAGCAATCACTGCTCACACCAACCATTTGGAGAAGCTCAGTAAATAGAGCTTTTCAAATCTTAAAAACTGTAAAAATAATGAAACCCATTTGCGGAAAATGCAAACCGAATCAGGACAAAGTCAAGATCAAACAACAAACAAACAAACCGTTAAACATTACTGAGAAAGACAACGAACTGGAAGGGAAAAGGAAAATGTAAGCAAAAAAGCCTACATATTTAAACAACGAGTGGCTCAGTGAAAGATGGGAAGCACGCAGAATCACCCAACGGCGACAATGCAAGTCACAACAAGTAGAAGAAGCCAAAAAGCAAAGATGGGCAGAGTAGTATTTCCTCTGTTAGACTGTTTCGCCCCCCCTCCAAAAAAAAAAGAAACGCTACTGAGATGATGGGCAAGTCATAAATCTGAAAAAGACTTGGCGAAATGGGAGGAGCTGGAATTTGGGTGTAGAGAGTGGAGCAGAGGGAAGTCAGCGAAAGTTCAAAGGAGGCAGTGGGAGAGTGAGAGTGAGCGGAGGGAGCAGGTCGCAGTAGGTGTGGTAGCTGATTTTGTTATTATTTGTGAAAGGAAAAGCTCATATGCAGACAACTTTGCTTTGGGGACCTCGTTGTGAGTGCTATGTAAAATTGCTTGAGTTTTTTGATTTGACTTTGTCTTTGGGCAACAACTAATTATACCATACTTTTTTTTCTTTTTTATTTTTACCGATCTCAATGCATTTAGGCACTGTGTTTTCTTCTGCTTTCCAATTCACCACTACTAAAAGGTCCCTTTTCTTTGGTTCTTTCTTTTTGTTTTTTTTTTACTTTTTCTTGTCCTATTTGTTATGCTACTCATGAGACAAATCACAATCTAAAGATGCTAACTCAAGGAGATAACTTATTTACGGTCATGGCATAAAACCTGGGTTTTATGCCTTTCATATTATTCCTCCCACATTTGAGTTGCCGCTCACCTCCGCCTGATGTCGTTGCTCAAAAACGCCGCCAACCTCCACTTCTCTCTTCGTCGACCCTATGGGGTGGCCGACGAACCACCCTTAAGATAAGGGGTGGCTTGCACCTTCAATTAACGATGGCCTGGTAGCCCAAGCAGCCCCCATATGGCCTGGGTGCCCAACACTAGCAAGGTGGCCATGGGTCGCCTCCCATGGCTGAAATAACCCCAGCCTCATCCCCCCTTGTATGCCATGGTGTGATTTGGTGTTTTATTCCCACTTTAATATTTTACATTTTTCTTGAATTGATGATGTGTCACATGGTGATATGTGGTTTTTTGCCACAACCGTATAAAAACAGCTCTCTAACTCAAGTATTACATATTCTTTACACTTATAACTGACTTTTAAAATTATCATTGGATTTGAGATAAATTTTTATTAAATTAAAATTTAATAATAATTTCAAAAGTCACGTGTGGGTGTGGAGAAAGGTACTTTTTTTTGACATATTTGTATGTAGTCGGATCAAGCCATCATGGTCTTTGCTCGATTGATCCGATGAAATTGAGCAAACCCATCATTTTTTTTTTCTTTACTTGCTGATATGGTAAGAATTACATATGACAATTTTTTTTTAAAAAAAAGATAAATGATAGAATTTATTATCTTTTAACTATCTTCATGGTGAATGAATGAATCTAATATTGAATTTGTATGAGGTCCACATAAGTCCACAAATCTAATGGTTGGTCTATTAAATTTATAGAATGAGATGAGAAAAAAATGGAAAAAAATAAAAATAAAAATATTAACATATTTTGCCCATATTTTTCTACAAATTTAATGGATTAACCATTAGATTTGTGGGGTTCACCATTCACTTATATGATGTCCACATAAGTCTACAAATCTACTGGTTGATTTGAATGATGATATGGGGGAAACATGGGCAAAGATACTGACACCAATTATTTCAGGTTACCATATAAGACCAATAAAATAAAGATGAATGATTCACGTCACATTTTATTTTATTTTTTCATATTTTTCTCATCTCATCCTATAAATTTAATAGATCAACAATTAAATTTGTTAACTCGTGTGAACCCTACACAAATTCAATGGTGTATTTATCGCTTCGCTATGATTTTTTTTTTTTTTTTTTTTTTAAAAAAAAAAAATAGTAAAAAGAGACTATTATGGAGAAAGGGAGTTAACTGTAAAAGCACATGAACAGTATAATCGGGTACAAGCCCATTTAATAAATCCAACACGTGCAGACCCACACCCGTATCCAAAGGGCATTTTTCCATTATGTATCCCAACCCACACTGGCCCATTTAGTCCATATTGTCGCATTTCGCCGAATGTTGTTGTCGTGAAATGATTTTTTTTCTATATGGAAATTAAAGATTGTTTAAAGTTGGGAAGTGAGATGAAAGCACATTCTCTCCTTTGTCCTTCTAAAAAATACCATAATGAAAAATACATTCCCATGGGCCATGGCCCTACCTTGTAAGATGCGTTGGAGACTATGGGCTGGGGCCCACCCATGGCCCTGCCCAAGCCCAAAAAAAAAATTTACATGGGTTGTCTCAAATTTTTTTTTTTTAAAAAAAAACATTCTATTTATCCAAAAAAAATTCTTATTTCTTTTCTCTTCAAGAAAATAATGCAAAAACCTAAAAGATATATATTAAAGCCTGAAAAATCATTCTTCTCTTCTAGTTCAATCTCTCTCTCTTTTTCCTTCTCTTAACTAATCTCATTGTTATTTTGAAAAGGTTATAGATAAAGTTAACTACTTTAGACCTCTATACAAATCATGCTTACATTGACCAACAACACAAAACCTGCTAAATTGCTGCACCGCCCAAGTGTTTTATTATTTTGGTGTAGGCATGTAATTAGTGAAACTGAATGCCAAATCCTATTCATGAATTTTTTTTTTTTTTGTTACTAGTTCATCTTTAATAATAATAATAATAATAAGGGTAAAGTCCACTTAACCCTCTCAAACTACCACCCCAATGATAATCTACCCCCCAAACTATCAATTACAACAATTTACCTTATAAACTACCAAAACAATGACAATGTACCCTCCAATGCTAGCAAAATGACAAAATTACTCCTATAAAATTTTCAATAAGACAAAAATACCCTTAAAATTTTGAAAAAAAATTAATTTTTAGTATTTTTGTTTTTATTTTTAGTAAGGATAATTTTGTCATTTTTAAAAAAATTGGGGGTTTACTGTCATTGTTTTGGTAGTTTAGGGGGATAAATTGTTGCAATTGATAGTTTAGAGGGTAGATTGTCATTAGGGTGGTAGTTTGAGGGGGTTAAGTGGACTTTATCTTAATAATAATAATAATAATAATGACGACATATAAGCAAATTGGCTTTTTTTTTTTTTTTTTCCCTTAACTTTTAACATATAATTTTTGTAAGTAAAAATTATAACATATAAGAGCATTGATTTTTAAAAAAGAAAATTGATTTATGGTGCCATATATGACACTTCCAAGCCCACATGAACGGACCAATAGCGTTAGTTGGGAAGAAGAAGTAAACAAAAGAATAATCTTTGGTTGTCATAATGCTCTCCCACCAAATTTGGAGGTTTAAGGTTCAATGCATAAGGCTTGTGTGAGTTACATCATAATCAGCTTCCAAGATAATAATGATTAATTGCAAAGAAATTGGATATGGTTATTGATGCTTAATTCAAAAACTTTTCAAGAAATGCCCATTATTAAGGACAAATAACTCATCATATATCAGCTACTATTGCCTTTTACATCATTGCTGTAGTAGGAATCCAAAAAATACCATTGGACTAATATATAAGTACCCCCCCCAAAAAAAAAGTAAAAGAAATATCATTGTTGATACAGTAATTTAGACAGCTAGCTGGCGACAAACTTCGAAGGTCGTTGATTTGGAGACCAGAGCACTCTGACGCTCAAGTTAGTAAAACTATTTAAAAAAGCTGAATCGAAAGTTTAAGGGAGAATGAGCTTATCCATACCTAAGGAGTGCACCCTTTTTTTTTTTTTTTTTTTTTAGGAGAGGCCCTTAGCCCAATATGATTTTCCTTCTAGGGCGTGATAGACCATATTAATTCTAATAACGGTTTGTTTTCCTTATGTGGATAATTTATGGTATCACCAAATATTTACTCTACTTATAGTTGTGACCACCAATTGTATGATGGTGTGCTCTTCTGTTGCAGTTGATAGTCAAGGGTCGAGTAAGGAGGGTCGAGAGGGGTAAACGACCCTAACCCGCCTAAAAAACTTATTTCTTAATGACTTTACTGCATAATTAAATGCTTTCAGATCCCTCATCTTATCGAAATATTTTTACATTTTTAAGATTTCGTCACTAAGTATTTCTTCTTTTGTTTCAATTCCACAATAATCCAATAATCCATCAAATTCCCCAACATGCATTCATATTCATTTATGCAATTGATCGCATCATTGATGAAGTCCTTAAACCCATCTACTTCCATCTCAGACTCATAATACTACTTTGCTACTTTCTAGGTGAATGGATTTGTAAGGTCAGTGCATGATGTAATGTCTTTCACTTTTTGAAAAAGCTTTTCAATCACATATTGTGATTCGTAGGTGCCTTTATGAGGCTTTTTGATATCTTCATTTTTTTTTTTTTTTTGACATGCTTGTTTGGGATTGTGTTTGATGGGTTTAAAAATGTTTCTAATACTCAAAAAGTTCGTTTGAAGAAAAAAAATACTCATTTGGTAAAAAAAAATTAAAAACACTTTTAAGGGTCCAAAGAATTTAAAAATGGCCAAAAAGCACTTTTGACAAAAGCTTAAAAATAAAATTTTTGCCCAAAAGCTTTTTTGATTTAAAAATTTTATTTTTCAAATGCAATCTCAAACAGATTTCTAGTCTTTTGGCTACTACAAAACTTTTTGGCTATAATGTAGCGTCACCAAGAGACGGATTTAGAAGGACCGGTAGCGGCCCTGGTTCACCCCCAAAATTACAAGAAAAAAAAAAATAAGGCAAAAAAAAAAAAAAACATTTTAAGGTAAAATAATAATAATAATAATTTAAGGTATTTTTTGTCAATTGGTCTCTCCCCAATATTTTTTCGGCCTTAGGTCCTCCCAAATTTAAAGTTGGCTCCATCCCTGGCGTTACCTCAATTCAATAGTAATTTAGTTGGCTTCTTGTAACGACTCAGGAAAATCAATTAATAGGTAACTAACTCTCATGCACCTCTCCGAACTTTTTTACCAAGTAAATAAGTCTTAAGGGATCTTCTACTCTTTAAAAGAGAATACTAAACAACAGAAACACATAATATATTTATCAACATTAATCATTACAATTACAGTATCTACTAAGAATCATTACATTAACTATCTAAAAGATCTAAACTAAACCTTAATACACAAACATGTTTCAAACAATAAGTCTGTAATGTCCCCCAAAAGTACTATTACCATCAACGGCCTTCAAAATTCCGCAATGAGTCATCAACTAAATCCTTATCATAACGCCAAACGACCATACCTGCCTTGAGGTCCTTCTGGAATTCGACATCTAACGATAGTTTAACTATAAAACAATATATTACGCATGTTTTACATGTGGAAAAGAGACAAACGTAAGTCCACAACTTAGTACATAAGTTTTTTTTTTTTTTTGAAAAGTACTTAGTAGGCAATAATACACATGGTGTACATGTTATTATTTAATTGAGTTATTTAGCAAAAGTTTATAAATTACAAGTAGTAATATAAATAAAATTCTTTGTTGAATAAAAATAATATCACGGTAATGCACTATAGATATAATACATGATATATTAAGTAAGCATGTCATATGATCTATCCGAGATATTAATCTATAGTACAACATTGGTGCCCAGAATGTTGGGCATTCCTATGTCCTAAGGGAGCACTTTTGTTATGCTGCTGCGGACCGAGTAAGCTCTCCTGAGAGCGAACCACCATTCCAACAGTAGCCAAAAGAAAAGAGACATTTCTCCTGGACAAAACACAACACAATGGCAGGTGAGAAAAGAGACATTTGTTTGAAACAGTAATACTTGTGTAGTACTTAAAAAGTTGTGTCGAACAAAAGTTGGCTCGGCTTGTTTGGTAAAAATTTTCAAAAATATTTCTTTGATTTTTTTTTTACTCTAAACATAACAAAAACACATGTTTGGTAAGAGTTTAAAAATGAAGTTTTTGCAAAAAAAAAAAAAAAATTAAACTTAAAAGCTATATTTCTTAAACACAATCCTAAACAGGCTCTATATGCCCTATATACCATTCAATTCCTTATGTTTAGGAAAAATTTCAAAAAAACTACAAAAACCTACTCACATCAGATTCTCTGCATTTAACCAACCCTCAAAAGTTGCTACATTGCTTCCCAATGTGTAGAGAATCAAAAGTTGTTCCCTATACATTATTTTAATATAAACATTTCTCTTTCATCTATCATCTTTCAGCTTTTGGTCTTTAATTGGGATAGTGTTGAAATTTAGTAAAAGAAGTGAGAGTAGGTAGATAACTTGTATTTTGTAAAGAAATAATATTTTAATGATATACGAAAATGTAAAAGAAGCTATTGCAAAATATATTTTCACAGAGAATCAAAAAGTAGTTTTGTGCCTTAAATTTAGGAAAAATCAAAGGGAATCTGCTACTAGTGCTCTAAGTAAAGAAGAGGATCACGTGCCTCTTTTAAACTAGATGGGACCTCGGCCTTCATGGGCTCCATACCACTGTTGGGCTTCCTTGGCTTTAATTAGAAAAGTGGGCTGATGTGGACTTGGCATTTAGCCCATGTCAACCTTTTTGAATATAGGGTCTCTACTAAGTTTCTTGTTTGTGAGTATTGGCTCATCAGTAGATCTTGGGCCTTAGCTCCCTTATAATGATGAAATGTTGATCAAGCCTTGGCCTTTTATGGCAAGTGTGGGGTAATGGTCAGCCCTAGCCAGTTTGAGCTAGGTCATCAATTTTTCCTATGAGAAATGAAAATCTAGAAAAGAAATATATATATATATATATATATGGTGACCCACAGCCAAGTTTAGAGTGAGTCCAAGGCATTTTCTATTATTATTATTATTTTTAATTTTCACTTTGTTTTTATTTAAAAAAATGGAGGCATTTTAACAAAAAAAAAGAGTGAAATTAAAAGGAGCTTAAACATGGGATACAGACATTGCAAAAATTTTAACTTTCGGGTTAGGGAAGTGTAAGTGAATTTTTTTTAATTAATTTTTGTTTAACTTTCTATTTTAATGTTGCCCCATGTAAAACAAAATTCTAACTCCATTACCGTTGATAAGTACTAATTACATACGTTGTGAATAAATCATGTCGAGTAATGATATAAGAATGACTAAAGTTTCCTTAGGGTCCTCCCAAATGTGACATCTTTTAAAATTGCTATTGAATTTGAGATGATTATTATTGAATTTTGATCTATTGGTAATTTTAAAAGTCACGTCATATTTGAAAGGACTCTCTAGTCCTCCTTATATCATTACTCAATCGTGTCGTGATGATGTTAAGATTTTTTTTTATTATTATTATTATTTTCTAAGTGTTGCTAGGCATGGAGTGTTTGGGAAGTTGTTGATGCCCAACGGTGACCACAGAAAAAAAGCGGTTAGAATCTATTATTTGCAATTTGCTTTTCGTTTTGGGTTTTAATTTTAATGGTAGTTGGCCAAACAGGTAGGGAGGCAAGACGAATCTTTCCGGTAGTAGTTTCAACATAAAATGACACTTTTTTAAGTGCATCCAATAATTAAAAAAATGTATTTAAGTATTCAGGATAAATAAATAAATAAATAAAAGCCTATTTATGTTCATTCATTAATTTAAATGCTTGGAAGTAATTAGGATACTTATGGAGAGAGCCTTTGATAAACTCTTTACGAGCCCTCTAGAGCTACTAATGCTAGAAAGCCGTTGCACGTTAATATCGCTTAGTAGTTTAATTAATTGTTGTAATGCTTTGAGAAAAATATAATTTTATTTTTCTAAGCCAGGAAAAAAGATAATTGAATCTAATATAATAGGTCAAAAATTTGCTACAAACCGGTTTAAGGAGCTCCCAGGTGTTCTTAAATATGTGCATCTCCCTAACCTAATAGCGTTAGTCTCTCTTTCTAACTTAAGATTGCGTGCATAATTTCTCTCTCAAACAGGTCGTGGGAGTTCGTCAGTCTCCAATTCATATGTTCAAACCGGTTTGTAGTAAATTTTTGTGGTCTTAACTTAGTATGTGTACCGTTACTTAAGAAAATAATTTATTATTATTTTTGATGATAAAATCAGATTTTATTATGGAATATGGGAGGCTTAAGTTTCGTCAATTACCAGCAAGAATATATTAAGGTTTTATTTTATACAGGCAGCCGTTAAAGGTCTTTTTCTGGTTTTTGAAGAAACTAATTAAAATTATTAAGCTCATTCCCTAACAATTAATACAATATAATTTATTTGTATTTGACCTATAAGTATAAGAATATTAAAAACTTAAAAAATACATGTTAAAATATTATTTTCCTTTTAGAGATGTGGTGATTTAACCATATATAACTTTGAAAGTCAAATGTATGGTTTTTTTAATTATTTTAATTATTATTATTATTTTTTTTTTTTTATAACAGGAATCTTTCAAAATTCATTGATAAAATATCAATAGCATAATAGCTCTTACATCATATAGCGTAAAGCTTTGATAAAACATAGTCAAAAACTATGAAAGTACAAAATCATAGATACAATCAAAAAATTCTCACAATCAAATCTTATCTATGACATCAACTTCTGCTAACTTATGTACAACTTCAATTATGAAATAGATATACTGCGGGCATACTAGATCTAAGATACAGATAGCCCAAATTTCCAAATCTTATTTTGCATCCGTGAAAGATAACCTCTCACACCAATTTAATCTTCTTCGACCCAAATTTCAGGAGTCAACTCATATTCTTGACCTAAAAGCTCGAACAAAAAGAACAAAAAAAAAAAAAAACTAAAACAACAAAACCCTACCAGAAGTAGTAATAGAGGAGCACATCATCGTAAATATCTTACGAAGACACAACTTAGAGCGTGAGATCTACGCTCTGACAAGCAAGACTCTGTTGATTGATCAGCACATAAATAATGAAAAATGAAGAAGTTGGCCAGGACAAGTTAATCTGAATATGAAGAACTTGATCTAAATCTAGATTTAAATCTAAAAACTAAATCTAACAATACAATAAAACCACTAAAACAGAGACCAAAAGAGACTACAAATAAATTAAAAGATACCAAACACTGCTAATTATGGGTAGAAAAAAGGAGAGCAACCGGAAAGGGGGGAGGGAAGGCCACGTGTATGGTTGATAGAAGGTCAACATCAGCATCTAGAAAGTAAAAGGTCAACGAGGACACAGTGTCACACTATTGTGGAAGGTGAGGGGAGGCTCATCGGGTCTCCAAGCATCAGCCAAATTAATATATAAAATTCAGGAAAGGTGACAGACAGATCCAATAGTTGAATCACATGCTAGAAAAGTCAGCCGAATATTATATACATAAACTTATTGTGAGATAGTCTTTTACGAAATGATTGTCACTTTTTTAGTCTTTTTAATAATGTAAACTATTAGCATCATGTATGTGATGACGTGTTCAGGGATCATCGCACCGTAATAAGTATAGTTATTTTCCTATTTAATTATCTTTTATAAAAGGTGATAATTTTAACCTCAATGTGTTGGCTAAGTGACGCCTATTGAATCGTAAGTTTTAGAATAACTATAGAGATCTGCAATTTAAAATTTATTGAGTGCAAATTATTTTTTGGGGCCACACCTCTCTGGCGAAGAGCCGCAAGTAAAGTACTATGTTCCGTGTAGGAAAATTTTCGGAATTGCAGTGGACGGGATTAAGATTTACTCTGTAAGGATGAGTTCGAAGAGCCTTGCCTTGTGGGAGTTCCTCATTATTAAAAAAAAAAAAAAAGTGACAATTTCCGTGGAGGTTAAAAGAGAATTAATATCATTTGCTTGGAATATAGTGAAATAAAGTCACATTTAATGTACTGTCACTAAAAGAGCATATTGTAAAAGATATGGTAAAAGGTGCAGTAAGATAAGGTAGTGACAAAATATTTACATATATAAGCCGATCACGAGTTGAATATTGATATGTGGGAGCTTCCATGTGAGAATTGGGATAAAAAAGTTTTTTTATTTTTTTATTTTTTTGTTGAGCAAAAAGTGTAGGCCGGGAAAACCAATTGTGGCTATCCTACCTGGGAGTGACTAAAGTAGCACCTACCCGCTAGGAGCTTCACAGGAGGGGCTTAGACGGTGGGAATTGCATGCACTTCTTCAAGTTCGACTAAATTATAGCTTGACTCAATTCCACCAGAGCATCAATGAGAATCCAAGGTAGCTAATACTAATCAGACATATGTGAAGATTCTCCATTACGGAGATTCGAATCCACGCCCTAATATATACCCTGACCACTTGAAAACTTCCTTAAGCTATTGAATCACTATTCTTGATGGTGGATAAAAGAGTTATTGGTATTAAGGCAATCGTGCTCAACTAAAGTTATTACCTAATGTTATAGTGTGATAAGTAGAAGATAATGATATATTTAGGAATGATCACATCATAACAAGTGTAGTCATTTTCACACTTTAATTATCTATGACCTTTCATGGAGGTTAAAGGAGAAAGTGCAACTCTTCATGGAAGGTTGCATGGCTGTTTATAAATGGACAAGGGATTAGAAAACAGAATTTAATGGAATAGTCATTCTATATACCAAACATAACCTTAATCTTTTGATTATTTTATTATTGTTTTCCTCTTAAATTTTCACCTTGAAGGAAATAATCATTTAATAAACTTCCATTGATTTTTCTCCAAATATAATAAATTAACATCACGCGTCTCCCTTAATTTTCATTACATGCACTCCTCCTCCGCTTCAAAACTAACTTCTTAATTATTTCATCTTATTTTGTTATGTACTTTTGTTGGACATTTCAATGTGTCATAATAGAGCTGACAATTTTTTACATGATCTGCGAATCCAACACGAACTCAATATGAAATTAAAAGATTATAGTTGATGAGTTTGACCCGTTTAATTCAATGGGTAGTGTTAGGGTTGACATACATAGTCTTATACAATTATATCTGTCTCGACACGACCCTAAGTTGACATGCAACATAATGACACAATTTTTTATATGACTTACGAACTTAATATAAACACAAAAAAGGAAAAAAAAAAATTATGGCTTAACCAAAAATGTTTTTAGTTTAACTATTATTTTTTATCGTACCAAATACTAAAAAAAAAAAAAAAAAAAAAATCTAAAGTAATTTTATAAGCATGAGAATTGCAATATGCATAGGTGGAATCCACAAAGCAACAAGATCCAATCTTATGGCTTACGAAATGGTGGAACCTTGGCATGACCAATGCATAGTGCAATGAATTTGGTCCAAATGGAGGTGTCAGGTGTGAGCTTCGTAAGTCATAACCGAAGGCGAGTTTACACCAATGAATGCCATGTGTCGTGTGTGTGCAATATCAAGTTGGTGGTGTTTAGGGGATGAGAGATTTGGGTTGTGATGGCCTTTGGACCTTCGGTAGTGTTTGGGGTTTGGTGCGGGTGCCGACCGCGAACGGGTTTTTGTGGGTGTTACTGGAGTGGACAGCACGTTAGTAGTTCAATCAAGAAGTTCTGCAAAGACAATAAATATGTAAGGGTGACTCACCAGATGTGTCGGTAAGAAACACTTTGATGCCTAAGTCAGTGATAGATTCTTGAGAGAAATAGAAAGTTATAAAGTTGAGAAGGACTTGAGAATTTACTTGCTATTGTGGACTCCTATTTTATAGGGAAGGGGGTGTAGTCACCTAGGCCAAGTGGCACCATTCGGTTGGGAAACACACTGTTAGTACATAATGTTTTTCCCATGGGTGTCTGCTCTCAATACAGATTGTCCCACCTAGGCACGTCCGACATCCTCAGTACGCACTACCTCACATAGGCATTTGACATTTTCAATATGAACTGCTCAACGTAGATATGTGGCAAACAGGGTTATCATGACACAGGTAGTGGTTGGCAACATTTCCCTTAGCACAGTGGTCAGAATGGCCCTATTGTTTGTCGTGATGGACAGTTGGTGGACCTCTTATAACGCATCCGTCGGGATAGGGACCATTAGTCAGTGACAAAAGAGGGGGTTAACCTATCGGTACTAGTCCTCGTGGCCGAGGGGCACAACCCAACTCAAAGGATAAATATGCTTTATTGGGCCCGAAGGCCGAGTAAACCTTAGCAAATAATATCAACAGTAAGCCTTAAGCTTTTTGGCGAAATCGGATTCTCTCTCTTTTTAAAAGAACCGACTCTTCTCCAAGTCATTTGAACGGAGAGGATCCAGTTCCTTTTTTTTGGCAGCTTTAAGGAATGGTGTTGTGGTGGTTACCTTGGGCTGGTGGGTGTCTATGAGCAATTAATGGGTAATTCGAATATTTCCTAAGGCTGGAAAGGAAGTCCAATTGCTTTGTGGCATAGAGTCAACATGTATGTGACGAGTTTCTTTTAAAAGTATGCCATTATTATTTAATACCCTAATCATACACGTTTTATACTCTTAAAAAAGTAGAAAACGTGTTGATTAGGACATAAAATAATAATGACATAGCTTGACTTGTTTGGTCCACCAAGATTTACTTAATTAAATTATAAAGCATTAGTGAAACTTAATTAAATTATAAAGCATTAGTGAAACTTTTTATTGAGAGATATTAAACATAATTAATCCCAACCATAGGAAGATAAATATCCATCCAAATCAAAGGCTCTTTTCGTTAAAGATTTTTGTTTTTTCTCTTTCGTTTTTTGAAAAATTACAAAAACCGTTTTTACCTTTATATCATATCACGCACTTCTTCAAACTAAAACCAAGAACATCTCCAAAAATACATTATCAAAGATACCCGCCGATGATGATTGGATAATAGGTATTTCATTGTTTATAGAAGAAGAGAATAGAAAGCCATGGAAGATTACAAACAGAAAAATTCACAGAATTCAACAATGACAACAACAAAAAAAGACAATAAAGTTAGAAAAATTAAAAATAAAGTGAGGAAATGAAATGCTTTCCACCCCAAAAGATTTGACTCTTTCCTTCATCGTTATCTTTAGAGAAGTGGGGCAGATTGGTCATGGGGGATATGAAAGTGGAGGTGCTGGGTCTCTGTCTTTTGAAAATGCCAAGTGTAGACAGCTGGCAGACTATTTTGACTGCGGACTCCAAAGTAGGCATTATTTAGGAGCCGCCCTTGAACACAGACCCCACCATACAACTTGATGATAAAGATGCCCATTCAATACCCTGTTCTTTGTCTACAAAGATGGAGCTATCCGACAAACCATCCATTCTATTCCAACCAACAAATGGACCCTAAGGGTGTAAATGACAAGTTTTTTTTCCAAACAAGCCCTAAGCGAGTCAAACCGACTCGACTCGAAATGGACAATTTAGGGAAAATACAATCTCGTTTGATAATGCTTTTTGAAAAAGAAACTTGAAAGCATTAACGGTTTCAAACATATAAAACACTCAAAATTACTTTCTTTTTTCAGAAACAAAAGCAAAAACACCTTGTAAAAGGTTTAATCGAACCAACCAAGATTTCTCAAACATGATTCTGGTTGAATTGAAATCAAGACAGGACAGCAAAAGAAAGGGAAAAAAAAAAAAAAAAACCTAACTTATTTATATGACAAACATACATATCATTAACAGGGTTGGGTAGTCTATGGGAACCCTATCCATTTCTTTATTGGGCCATTAGAGGCAAGCTAATGTTAAAAATTCTAGAACTACATTGCTACATTACAACAACAACAACAGTTCCAGCAGCCAAGGAAGGTTTCACCTGATGCTGCTGCTGCTTCCTCTGGAGGCATACAAGAAAAAGACCATATTTCACTGGTACCATATTGAAATATCCGGCTGCTTGGACAGTGTATCCATTGCCAGTCCTTGAAGATGATCCTCTTTATAGTCAAAGCCAAAATCAAATGGAGACCCGAACACCATTTGCAGATTGTTGTTATTATGGTTGGTCTCAAACGGGGAATTTGAAGCCTTGAAGCGGTCAAATTGACTTTCCTCACGCGGGAACATGTGATGATGATCATTCTGAATGTGGGATTCTTCAAACAAATTTCCTTGCATTGCAACCCCTTGAACATGTAGATTATCTGTCACTGTCACTGCATTGTTGTTGGGATTAAGGTTCTTGTTGCCTTGGATGTTGGTATCGTAGATCGACATGAGGTCACTGATCATTTTCTGGCCATCTTCAGGAACACCAAGCCCCGATAAGTCGAAGGAAGGTGGTGGTGGGGCCGCAGAGTTTACAGACGGAGCAGTAGCTGCAGGCTTTGGTTGAACAAAAGATTGTGGGAAGATGAGTGGTTTAACCTCGTTAACATGAAAATTTGATCCCCCAAAATCTGAAGAACAAGTAGTAGTAGTTCTATATGGACAAATCAATTGATGATTGTCCCTAGAAGCCCTGTCGCAAAAACCCAGATGGATTTCACTGTGATGACACTGAAGAAACTCACATGTGTAGACTTTGTGATCCATTATCATGTTTAAATCGGTGGACGGCTTCCTCTTCCGAATGAAATCTAAATTGGTGAGAATTTCTCCCTTGACAGGATAGGGTGGTTGTGGAAGTGACAGGCGCCTTTCCCTCATTCTGGACAAATTATTAAGATTATCAGGTTTTTGCTCCTGAACATCAAAGTTTGGCTCATCATCAGCGTCAGCCCCATCAACATCATATTCACTGCAATCATTGATGACCAAAGACCCAGTTCCACAACCAGAAGATAAGGGAGGACATGAATCCGGGTAAAGCTCCCGGGCCAAGGACTCCTCCTGGTTGATGATGGCAAGCCAGGTGGCACTTTCCTTGGCTGTCATCTTATCCTGCAAGCACTTAGACTGCCTAACAAGCTTGCGAATCTTGGCAATATCAGGGGACATGTGCTTAATAACTGCGGTGAGAACACCAACCTTCCAAGCCTTCTTCAAGTCATGAGGCTTCTTGTAAGGAGGAGGGGCTTGATGATCCTTTGGCAAACCAAGTTGAGGCCACCATTCCTCATTTCCACTAGGCCACCATGGTGGGGGAACACCTTTCTCTAATGGAAACCGCCTCTGAGGGGGGTCGCAATGCTGCATAAGTGCAGACAAGAGGGAACCAAGAGTAGTGTCTTGAAGCTCCTGCAATGTGTGAGGGGTTGGACCGATTGAATTGCAACCATCATTCTTGCCCGGGATAGCATTGTCAGCTTGGTACTTGGCTATGGCAGCTGGACCATTACGATCAAATCTGACTTTATCCTTCCACCACTCACGAAGATTGTCAGATGCCCCGGTCACCGGTTTCCCCTTTTCTGGAATAATCCCATAAACAAAACCTTGGGCTTTACAAACTTCCATCATCTTCAACATGTATTTCAAGATTCCATCTTGTGCCCTCGACATCTTCTTCCTCCTTGCCTGCTCTTGGGACTGTCTCTGCTTTGCCATATCAATTCCTTCCTTGCCTTTACTCTGTTCTTTCAGCCGTTTCAGACGTATTTTGTCCCTCCACATCCTCTTCTCAAGCTCATCTACATCTATCTCCTCATCACTATAATCATCCTCCACTGTGGCTTCTGCTTGATCAGTTGCCGGATCTCCTCCTTCCCCAAGAGGGGCGGCAGATATGAAGTCCATGTCACAACAAAGCCCACCCATCTCCTCCAACATCATCATCTTTTTACCCTCTACTCCTATTACTTGCTGTAATTAGCACTAGAAACTGATATAACTCCAACCACCTTTACACCTGTTAAGTCAAGCAAATTAAACAATTGAAATGAAATGAACACATCTAATCATCAAACAATATTATTCATAAACAGGAAATTTTGCACAATCCCCTAGAAACTATGTTCTGTCAGTAAAAATTAAGGTTTAGAAAAAGTACACGGATCATAAGAGAATCACAAGCAGCAGATGTACTCATATTTTCAAATATATATATAAATAAAAAAATAAAAAATAAATAAGCATCAGGTATTATCATCAGACCCATCATCTACTGGATGGTCAGATCTCACCCTTTGACAGCTATAGGGTAGCTAGACGAAAAGACAGACGGGCTGGATTCCATTAAAAAAAAAATCCCACCAATTATGCTGGAAAATTGGTGAGAAAGTTTCCATTTCTTGTGAAAAAATAATCAAAATAACCAATAAAAACAAGATAAGCAAAGTCAACTAATGTCAAGCAGCTTAGATCTAAAAAGAAAACAAAAGTATCTCAGACAAATCCAAAAGGAGCATACCCAGAAGAATCAGTAAGAAAACAAAACTACTTCATTAAGTAAACAACTTAGATAATGAACAGAAACGATTTCTAGCTTCACAGATCAACTGGGTACAAGCAAAAACCAAACTACAGCAAGAACACAAAAACCCAAAGAAACCCCCCCCCCCCCAAAAAAAAAAAAAAACAGATCAAAGAGTTAGCACAAACAAAAAGAAGAAACAAAAACAATAGCATCAAATCAACCCAACAAGAATACCTGGAAAAACTGGAGATTGGTCTTCTGGGTGTTGCTGCTCTTTTCTTCCGGTAGCTCCAGAGTCAAATCTTAGAACATAAAGCTTTCAGCTTTCACAAACCCACACACGGAGAGAGAGAGAGAGAGAGAGAGGGAGAGAGCAATATCCTCGTGCGGGAATATAGGAATAGCTGAATATAATGGAGGTGGGGGATATGGGTGGGCCAGTAGGGGCTTCCTTGGTGGATGTGAAAGTGCTGGGTAAACCCAAATATGAGGAAATGGATATATAATTGCACGGTGGTCAGGTTAATCCCATCCCCACCTCGGGATAAGTGACACCGTTTCAGGAGTGTTTACTTGGCATGGTGACCCTTCGAGCTATGCTAAAGGAACTTCTGGTGCACCATTTTTAAGATTATCCACCCTTGCTTCAGCCGTTGGATTAGAATTTATATTATTTACCATTCAAATCATTTAAAAATTTTAAATAATTTGCCAACATAGACATTATATATACCATTAAATGTCTACAAAAATAAAATTATTTTCCTTTAAAGTGAGATAGAGAATAACCGTTTCTAGGCGCATGTCAGAATTTACATTTTTTAACGACATTATCTAAAAGTTTTAAATGGCATGACAATATAAGCAGCATATATAAATTGAATATAAACCATAAAATAATTCATAGAAATGGAGGGAGATAATGTTCCCGCTCACGGTGGCAATGCATTTAATCACCTAGTGTCGTTGTTTACAATGGCGCTAAATCTTTTTTGTGTCCTTAATTTAGTTATTAAAGGAACATATACATGTGACTGTATTAAATAAAGGACAAAATTTTTTTACAAATAATTTCTAAAAGTTTCATGTATTCTTAGAGCTTGTTTGAAATTATGTTTGAAAAGTAGAGTTTTTAAGTTAAAAAAGCTTTTGGGCAAAAACTTCATTTTTAAGCTTTTACTAAAAGTGTTTTTTTTTTTTTTTTGCTATTTTTAGGCTTTTTGGACATTTAAAAGTACTTTTAATTTTTTTTACCAAACAAATACTTTTTTCTCCAAACGAACTTTTGAGTGTTAAAGCACTTTTAATCATTTCAAACGCAATCCCAAACAAGTCTTTAGTAAGTGAAAAACACTTTTTTTTTACTAAAAAAGCATGTCACTTTTAAAATTTTTTTTTTTTTAAAAAAATCTGTCTTTAAATTAATTCAATTTTGCATCATAAAT
>NC_081550.1:9714372-9715803 GCF_901000735.1 Corylus avellana
TATTTACTTGGTAAAAAAGTTCGGAGAGGTGCATGAGAGTTAGTTACCTATTAATTGATTTTCCTGAGTCGTTACAAGAAGCCAACTAAATTACTATTGAATTGAGGTGACGCCAGGGATGGAGCCAACTTTAAATTTGGGGGGACCTAAGGCCGAAAAAATATTGGGGAGAGACTAATTGACAAAAAATACCTTAAATTATTATTATTATTATTATTATTATTATTATTTTACCTTAAAATGTTTTTTTTTTTTTTTGCCTTATTTTTTTTTTCTTGTAATTTGGGGGGTGAACCAGGGTCGCTACCGGTCCTTCTAAATCCGTCTCTTGGTGACGCTACATTATAGCCAAAAAGTTTTGTAGTAGCCAAAAGACTAGAAGTCTGTTTGAGATTGCATTTGAAAAATAAAATTTTTAAATCAAAAAAGCTTTTGGGCAAAAATTTTATTTTTAAGCTTTTGTCAAAAGTGTTTTTTTGGCAATTTTTAAGTTCTTTGGACCCTTAAAAGTGTTTTTAATTTTTTTTTTATCAAATGAGTATTTTTTTCTTCAAACGAACTTTTTTAGTATTAGAAACACTTTTAAGCCCATCAAACACAATCCCAAACAAGCATGTCAAAAAAAATCAAGATATCGAAGAGCCTCATAAAGGCACCTACGAATCACAATATGTGATTGAAAAGCTTTTTCAAAAAGTGAAAGACATTACATCATGCATAGCCTTACAAATCCATTCACCTAGAAAGTAGCAAAGTAGTATTATGAGTCTGAGATGGAAGTAGATGGGTTTAAGGCCTTCATCAATGATGCGATCAATTGCATAAATGAATATGAATACATGTTGGGGAATTTAATGGATTATTGGATTATTGTGGGATTGAAACAAAAGAAGAAATACTTAGTGATGAAATCTTAAAAATGTAAAATATTTCGATAAGATGAGGGATCTGAAAGCATTTGATTATGCAGTAAAGTCATTAAGAAATAAGTTTTTTAGGCGGGTTAGGGCCGTTTACCCCCTCTCGACCCTCCTTACTTGACCCTTGACTATCAACTGCAACAGATGAACACACCATCATACAATTGGTGGTCACAACTATAAGTAAAGTAAATAATTGGTGATACCATAAATTATCCACATAAGGAAAACAAACCGTTAATAGAATTAATATGGTCTATCACGCCCTAGAAGGAAAATCATATTGGGCTAAGGGCCTCTCCTAAAAAAAAAAAAAAAAAAGGGTGCACTCCTTAGGTATGGATAAGTTCATTCTCCCTTAAACACTCTCGATTCAGCTTTTTTAAATAGCTTTACTAACTTGAGCGTCAGAGTGCTCTGGTCTCCGAATCAACGACTTTCGAAGTTTGTCGCCAGCTAGCTGTCTAAATTACTGTATCAACAATGATATGTCTTTTACTTTTTTTTTTTG
>NC_081550.1:9715903-9717318 GCF_901000735.1 Corylus avellana
AATTGATGTGGTATTTTTGTGACCAAAAATATCAATTATAAAAATAACCACTCGCAATAGGAAGAATCTTTGTAGGATACGGCTATAGAGAGGGTGTCGAACCTCAAGGACTGCAGGGGTTTTATTATCAAAATTTAAAAGATTAAAATTAACTTAATTGAAAAGAGATTTGTTTTGATTTTCTTTAAAACTAAAGTGCATGAAAATAAAAGAGATTTAAAATAAGAGAGAGTGTAGGGTATTGACTTCACCTCTATCCGCACAACAATGGTTAATCATAATTAATCCCAGAAATTCATTCTATGCATGTTATAAATAAACAAGAAACTACCTTATTAAAGAATAAGCATAATCTATCTTAGGTTGGCACGGATCGTCCACCTAACCACTAAGATGCGGTACGACCCGTCTTCCCTAGGTATAAATTATCAAATTCTATAACAGGATACATACAATCAATGAATAAGTGTAACCCATCTTCGGTTGGCACGGACTGTCTACCTAAATTACACTAAACTAGGGTGTAGTACAATCCGTCTTCCCTAGGCATGGCCTATCAAATTCTATTGATCATATGTCAATTAAACCCATTGTATAACCATCATCCTCATAATCACAGAAAACAAGAATGATTTGAGATCAATAAAAGTAAAATACTTTCTAAGACAAGAGAAGAATTTCACAAATATTGATATTGAAATTTAAGAACAATTGCATTTAATATGAAGAACATAAATCAATTGTAGCAATCCTCATAATTATACAATCAACATGCATAAATTGAAAATCTAGAAATTAAATACAATCAAACCATTGTGCTTGGATAGGGTTACATCAACACCCCACGAAAGGGTTTAGCCGCTCATGATCTCCTAAGCTCCAAAGACAATTTACTGAATTTTGCTCTAAGAGGCGGTGTGTCTTTTCTCAATTCTTAGAGGCCTATTTATAGGGCTTAGGAGAGTCCTAAAAGCCCTAGGAATCCTATAAATTTCGGAGATTTAAGTCCAAGTCCAATTATGATAAAGAAAACCTAAGTCCAAATCGGAATAGGATTCGCCCAGAATTGCGTTCCTATCTTGCGGGGCAATTTTGGCAATGCGGCGCTCCGAGTTAGGAAAATGCTATTTCACAATGATTTGTAGAAATTTGAGTTAGCTTTCCAGTGCCGCTTGAATCACCTCAATTGGATATTTGAGCTGAAAGTTATGGCCAAAATACCGAGACGTATGCAGAATCCAAATTTGAATCCAATCCGATTTTGACTCCAATTTGAGAAATTCCGAATTAATCCCTTTCTTTATTTGATTAAACTTAACCACAACATATAGGTCCTCTGTTATGATTGGCTAAGCTTAATCATCTCAAAGTGTGCTTTTAAGCCCAAAATCAATGGAATTAATTGCATCTTTATT
>NC_081550.1:9717338-9717559 GCF_901000735.1 Corylus avellana
AAAGCCCTAGTAATCCTAGAAATTTCAGAGATATAAGTCAAAGTCCAATTAGGATAAAGAAAACCTAAGTTCAAATTGGAATGGGATTCGCCCAGAATTGCATTCCTATCTTGCGGAGCGATTTTGGCATTGTGACACTCTGAATTAGGAAAATGCTATTTCACAATTATTTGTATAAATTTGAGCTAGTGTTCCAGTGCCGCTTGAATCACCTCAATCAA
>NC_081550.1:9717933-9759083 GCF_901000735.1 Corylus avellana
GTGATACATGGCAGTCCATTAGTTTGGGCTAACAGAATGTAACAGAGGTACCAAATTGATCTTTTCCCATAATTCAGGTACCATTTGTGATACGACTTGTAGCCTAGGTGAGAGAAAAAAAAAAAAAAAAAAGAGTAATTAACCTGAACTTTTTTGGTTGAAAAGTGTCATGTGCCACACATGTGACTTGGTTTCCGTCCAAAATGACGGCCAAAATAAATGGATGGGCTTTTTCGTTAACATCTGAAACTTTGTGGGGGTCAAGTATCACTTTTTAAACATTGGACGTTAAAACGAAAATGGGTGGATACTTCATTGGGGGTAAAGTGTATTTTCCCCTATTTGTTTTCTAGATTTTTCCTTAGATTGGAAAATATATGGGAATAATATGGATGAAATGAGAAACTTACTATTTCTCCCTTTATGTATGCCATGCATGGAAGTTTAGACAAATCTCCCTTGTATGTTGGAACATGTATGTCCAACAGTAGAAAGAGTAAGAATAAGAAAGAGTTTTCATAGATAATATAGATAAGATGCGAAACTCTCTCTCTCCCTCTCTGGTTGTTAGCTTAAAAGGTTGGACCGATCCTCTTATGTGGTTAGAAAATGTCTTTCGAGCAATAGAGAGAATAGGAGGAGAAATAGAATTTTTATAGATATTATGAATGAGCAAGATGCTCTTTGTTTGTGGTGATTTGTATTATGGTGGGTGTGTTATGTTGGGTTGTGTTTTTTGAAAGTTTTAATAAAGGTTTTGGCTTGAATGCCAAAAATGTGAAGTATATTACCCAATATATAGAATTGTACAGTTAACATAAAACTTATCTGACAGTTACAATACATAAAATAAATACATGATAGTTTTCTAATAGTTATCAATGTGAAATACAAGATGAGATAATGTTATCTAAGGTTTGAATTTGAGTGTTGCAACTGATTTGGTAACTGCGGCTGAGCTCATGACTTGGTTGATGATTCAAACTCTTCAATAGAAGGTTTATCTCTAACAGTTGCCACTCAAGCTAAGAAGAGGTTCAACCATCTTAAGCTTGTCACATAGCAATGAAAACTGAGCTGATGTGAGACCCTTAGTGAAAATCTCAGCCAACTCATCATGAGTAGAAATAAATTAAGCAATGATATCCTTATTGACAACTTTTTTCCTTAACGAAATGGTAATCCACATCAATGTGCTTGGTGCGACCATGATAAACCGGATTGGATGCAAGAGCAAGAGCACCAGTATTGTCACATCATAGCGTAGGTGGAATTGTCAATGGAACATGTAGATCTTTAAGTAACATCCGAATCCAATAAACCTCAGCTATAGTAAATACCATAGCTTGATATTATGCTTCTGTGCTAGAATGAGCAGTAACGGGTTGTTTCTTGGCACACCATGAGACAAGACATGGCCCAAGAAAAATACCCATGGTGGATCGTCTACTATCCGGATCCCCAGCCCAATTAGAATCACAAAGGCTTCTAAGTTAAGAGAACCTCTACGATAGAATAGGCCATGACCAACACTGCCTTTAAGATATCTCAACACTCTCTTGACAACAATCCAATGCAAAGAGGTTGGGGAATGCATAAATTGACACAGCCCAGCCATGTGACTGCAACTAGGATATCACCCAGCCATGCAACCATGGCTGGGTTGAGTGACAACCCTCAACCCCAACCATTTTTTTGAATAATAATAATAATAATAATAATAATCTAAAGGGTATATATTTTTATTTTATTTTTATTTATTTGACAAAAAATACTACGACATTCTCAATTTACAAATAATCAAAGCTTGTGTTTTGATTTCATAAATTGGAAACTAGAGTCTCAATGTCATAAAACATGAAAGCAAGAGGTGTAATTACTACTTCTTGGCTCCGACGATCAACTACTTCCTCGGGAGGCCTACCCACCTCCTCGTGAGGCTTACCCACCTTCTTGATAGGCATACCCATGTTGTGCAAAAATCTACCTAAATTAATAGGTAAATAATTGTATGTTTTACCTGCAAGTGCACAAGGTCAACATGGTAGTATAGGGTGTAAGTACAGGATCATTCCCACGAAGATTGCTGAATTTATGTTTAAAAATAGATTCCTTAAGCAAAAGCAAAATAAAGATTGATTGTTGAAGTGATGATAACAAAGGGTAGGGCTTTGATATCCACCACTAATTATATTAAGCTAATATATCAATATGCTAATGCTTTGATCAAGTTATGCATATTTAATGTTTGCCAACCTAAGGGCATGGGTGTATACTCCTTAAGCTATTGATTTCCCTAAGCAACGAGTTAGGCATGGGTGTATACTCTAACTCTTTTCTTTCCTAAAGGATTTAGCATGGTAAATACTAAGTTGTTCTTTAGAAAAACATATGTTCTATGAAAATCGACAAACACACGAGGCCTAGGGCATGGGTGTATACTCCCGGTTCCCCATGTTGATTAACCCAAGAATCGCGGTGTGGATTCTTTTGTTACTTAAGTTAAACCCAGGACTCGGTCATCCAAATTGATCTAACTAACGAGTCCATACCACATGCACATGTTGATCATGCATACACATATGAGGAATTCATGCAAGCAGGTATTAATCAAGTTAAATAGCACAACATGATCATCACAAGGCGTCAATATTGAAATATTAATTTAACATAACTAGGGCTTCAATCTAGCCCTACTAAATAAATTACCTACATATAAAGTTGATGTTAAACATCTTCAAAAATAAAAGAAAAGAAAGGAAAGAATAAACCCGAGACTTGACTTGAGAGCTCCTATTATTCTCCCTTCTCCAAGCCTGTTTATTCTAAAGGCTTAGGAGTCTATTTATAAGCTTTAGAAGTCCTTGGAAAAGTAGTAAACCCTAGGGATTTCGTAGGGTTTCAATCCTATTACAATTTGGAGTTTGAAAAACCCTAATATGGAAATAGGGACATTCTAGCCGCCACTTGGGATGCCTCCTGCGCATGGGTGCGATCGATCGCAACCCGTGTGCGCTCGATCGCAGGTCTGCGTTCGATCGTTCTTTTGGCTTGCGCTCGATCGCTCCTAGCCTGGCTCGTGCAGTATCTTCTCTAGTATTGCGCTCGATCGCAGGTACCCTGTGATTGATCGCAGTACCAGGGAGCTCCAATTTTTTCCATCTTCTCTTTTTGAGCCTAAATCACCCGGTTTTACTTCACTTTCTTCCAAAAGCATGTAAAAACATCAAAAACACAAAAATGAAATAAAATGGTCTAATTAAATACAACCAAAGGATTAGAACATGCAAGATAAGGGTTGAAAATATGAATATTTTAGCACTTATCAACCCACCTCCTCATGAGGCTTACCCACCTCCTTGCGAGGGTGACCCACCTTCTCGTGAGGCTTACCCACCTCCTTGCGCGGGTTACCTACCTCCACGTGACCCACCTTCTCATGAGGCATACCCACCTCCTTGCGAAGGTTACTTACCTCCATGTGAGGCTTAACCACCTCCTTGTGAGATTCTCCTCTGCCTTGTGAGATTCTCCTCTGCCTTGTATGGCAACTTTAGTTTGTTTTTCCTCTTCCTCCACCACGCCCAACCTCTATTTTTTCTCTATTTGTAGATGTGATTGTAAATCTGTTGTAGATCTGGTTCTTTTCCTTTCTTTTTTTGTTCTTCCCAGCCACACTGCCCCTCTACCATTTCTCCCTTGTCTTTATTGATATCCCTGATGTTCATATTCTTGAGTTTCATCATGTAAGGGATCAACTGATGATTATGTAGATTTCTTGGAAGTATCTTTTCTGATGATGTTGAAGAAATACACCTAAAGAGAAAGGTAATCTTTCTTGCTTTGTTCCAACACCACTGTTAATATTTCAGCCGTGGTTGCTCACACCTTCTCTCAGGAATAGTCCCAATGAAATTTTCTGTTGTGGATCTCTCTCTCTTACACACACCCCCCGCTCTCCCAATCTCTGCTTTTATTATGTGAATCATTTATCTGACTATCTATGAATCACTTATAGGGATTGTGATCGTCTGGTGAGAGGAATAGTCCCCACTTATCTATGAAACTATATATGAAAATTTTGGCTTTGAAATTGTAGGGGCATGGTTAGTGCTCCGAAATCTGGTGAGGAGATAGAACGAGTTAATTAGGATGCTCATCAGCTTTCTTGCTTAGTCTATTTTGACTCCCCGTACAATCCTTCATTGATTTCTTGTGTTTATGCACCTTATTTGCTTCATAGACATGCTGGTTTTTTAGATCAATTAGTAGATATTAGTAACTCATTTGGGGGTTCTTGGTTATTATTAGGAGATTTCAACTCTATTCTTTCTCCTACGGAGAAGCTTGGGGGAAGAACCTATAGCTCGCAATCCCATCGACTATTTGACGATTTCGTTGATTTGAACGGACTAATTGACTTGGGTTTTATAGGGAATAAATTCACTTGGAGTAATCATCGATTGGTAGTGCTAATATCAGAGAAAGATTGCAAAGAGGTTTGGCCAATCATAAATTGGTTCACATCTTTCCTAATTCACTAATTAATCATGTGCCAACTTCAAACTCGGATCATTGTCCTATACTTTTGTCTACTAGGGGTACTTACCAGCATCGTCAAACAGTCGATGGGATTGAGAGCTATAAGTTCTAAAACCTTTCAGATTCGAAGCTTTTTGGACTAGAGATTTATCTAGACATGATGTGGTGGTTATGGCGTGGCTACCTGATATCGATGGCTTTCCTGCTTTCTCTCTTAGCAAGAAGTTGAAAAGCACAAAATCGGCCTTCGAGGTTTGGAATCATCAACATTTTGGCAAGATACAGTCTCTGATTAAACTTTTGATGAATGAAATTGCCTAAATACAAAACCTTCCTCATTCCCTGGCTAATGCGGTGTAACGCCCCCAGAACTAGCCTTGGCCAGCCTGGCAGGGTTACTGGCAATTATTCCAGTTAAACCAACTTGTGGCTAAATGAGGAATCGCCCCTCTAAGCATTATCAGAGTTAATGCATAGGAATGTGAAATAAATCTGAGAATCTATAAACATTTTAGTACAAGTATAATCCTTAAAATTAAAGACATGGAGCAACTAACAGTAATATAAGGCAAACCTGATAACTTTATGAGGGATCTTAATAGAAAAGTTGTGGTGGCAATCGCGTCACTCCTGGATTCTAGTGACAAGCTTCCTACAAAGGTAATAACAACGTAAGTCTAACGACTTAGTAAGTAAACCTCACAATTTGGTATAACATAAGCTCATTATTAAGCAGAAATAAACGTGCTGTTTTGGTAAACATTTAAAAGAGGTGTTGTCTTGGTTAATACACCTTGAAAATATCGTTTAGTTTGATAAAGGGTGATGTACTCTCAACGGCAATCGCTCAAGTATTTTAATGCAGAAAAACTAGTGTTTTATAGGTCATAACTCTCATTTATGGTATACTTGATATATTACCCCTTCTTAGCAAGGTTGGCGCTATCCCGAGGGACCTGTAATACAATGCCGGTGCCGCAGCCATTATATGCTACCGTCCATCAATAGCAGCTCGACCAAGTCCGACCTCGGGTGGCCCACGCTACTAGTGATGTCCATCCTATAATGACCAACTATTTGGCAATGGCTACGCCGGTCACAAAAACCACGGGATCCAAGGCTCATACACACACACTTGACCATAGAATGAAGTCTATATATTAAGCTCATGGCCATTATTCCGCACGTACCAATGTACCATGTTACACGATGCATCTTATCAACTAGTTATTAAAATAGTTACCAAGTTATTACAAAAAAGTAGACATGCTCATATCATACGCGTAATCAGTTAACTGACATATCCCATGTTTTTAAGGAAAGTGTTCATAAGTGGTCACTTACCTCATACGCTCGCTTAAGTTTTTCAACATCACAAATCCCTGCTTAGGGCTATAAATGAGCCGAGCTCGGGCAAGTTGGAGGTGTCCAGGACCGGCTCACATGTACTGTGTAGACGAGCCGAGCTCAGCTCGGCCTCGTGATGAGCCCTAAATGGTGGGCTCAGCCCGGCTTGCTGACATTAAAATCATGTGCGAGCTCGAACTCGAGCTGGTCACAACCCGAGCCGAGTGTCTTATCGGGCGCTCGGCTCGCTCAGCTCGTTTAAATATTAAAAAAAAATGGAAATGGAAAAAAAAAATCGTGAAATTAAATTCTTAAAAATCCAATTCCAATTTTCAAAACTAAGTTTCACCGTTGGAATTTAGAAATAAAAACAATAAAAAATCAAATACAATTAACCAAATTCCATTAGCCCCATATTCATTACAAAACTGTCAAAAAGTAAAACCAAACAAATTTACGATTACAATATCTTTTATCATTCACTTAACCCTTCTAAACAATTACAATTTACAAATATAACCTTATAAATTCAAGGCTAAGCCTTCAATTTATGTATTGAAAAAATCCAAGGCATTTCCAATGATGGTATTGGTACATCACAACCACTATAGTCTACACCAGTTACAAATTACAAATTACAAATTACAAATCAAATATAAAAACTGCAAACACAACACAAGATTGAAACCTACAAGCTACAAATGCAAAAATCAAACAACTTGTAACATACAACCTGCAACCTGCAACACAGAGGCCACAAGTTCCAACATTTGACATTGTCAAGCAACTAAATTAGATGGAGCCAAATTTTCAAAGCTTATCAGACTAATAAATCTATTCAATCTATTCTAGTGATGAGATTCAACTTGCTGTGCTGGCACCTCCATACCAACACCAAAAAAAAAAAAAAAAAAAAAAAAGACCCAGAATGTATAGTATTTTGGATGAAAAAGATAGATCCAATAAATAATCAACCATTAAATATGCAAAAGATCATTCCATCAATATTACCTTGAAATTATAGCAGAAGCAATGTGAGGTACCACAATCGCATTCTTCATGTCAACAAGCCCATGTTTCATATAGGTTTCATCCTAATACAACAACAATGATAGATGAAATAATATATGACTTGATTCACTTGAAGATAACTTTTAAACCTAATTTCAAGAGGCAAAAGGTGTGGAGGTTACCTCAAAAAAGAAAATGTTCGTTTAGATCTGACCTTCTTTATTATTGTGAGTCTTTCGTTGTTGACCAGATGATAATTAAGTGGTTTTCTCCAAGACTGGATGAAGACTTATCTACAGAGAATGCCGAACACATCTGATTTTACTTAAACCTAAAATCCAACTTCAGATAATGAAAGCTCATTAAATTCTCAGCATTGATTCCTACCACATTTGCCTCACGGAGCACCTCTTCCATGGAGGCAGCTCTTTTCCATGTCACTGGTTTTTCACCATTGGCTTTTAGGAACTCAGCATAAGCTGCAATTTAGGAACATATAATATAATCATGAGCCTAAAGGAGTATAGAGCTTATTAACATCAATGGTTGACTAAGACATGCATGTAACAAACTTTTCTAGGCGTGTGGGTTGATAAAGATCATAGTAAATTAGGTTCATCTTGAGTTCTTCAATCTGTTATGGTGGAACAAATATACTCCCATCAGCAAAGCAAAATATATTCTAATTCAAAGTTGATTAGTCACAGTCATAATCAACTCAAAAATTGTATAGATCAGCAAGGAAAGAAACCTTGATAACATCAAAATGAAAACCTTCCAAAAGTAAGAAGTAAAAAGACTTGAAGGATTGAGGAACTTTTTAATTAGTATGATTTCCAAAGCATAAATCATTTAATACTTGTCCCAATGTTGTGTTATATAACAGATTGCAAAAAGACAAGTATCTATGATACATTGGCTTTTTTATGTTAACAGCACACAAATATATGATAAACTTTCTTCACTGTAAACGCTATAAAAACCCACGATTCAAAGCAATCATTTCTAGCAATCAAGTTTGATGACTCTTGATGGATGATTGCTGGACTAATCAACTTAGCCATTAGGCATCCAACATATTCAACTCGGTGAGGCAAATTGACACAAGGATTTAATAGATTCAATTTGAAATTTTAGAAAATAAGGAATTACCATCATTTTGGCATAAGCAGATCCAGTACGACCCCCACCAATGACCCCAACTGTTTGTCCTTTAAGCAACTTTCCCACATACCTAGCAGAAAACAAATGTATCCAAACCCAATATCTGGAGGAACATTGTAGACCCATAATGTATAGTATTTTGGATTAAAAAGATAAATCCAATTAATAATTAATAAATAAATATGCAACTACTTTGGCCAACAAATCTTCAAATAGGAAGTCAAACATCAAATATGCAATAATATTATCATCTCTAAAACTTAATACAAATGTAAAGTTGCAAAAGTAAAGTTGGTAAGAGTCGTAAGACAATCTGTCAATCTCCATTTCAGCATCCAGCCTTCACCTAGGGTTTTAAAAAAACAATATATATTTAGTATTTTGTAAATGAAAAATATGCGATAATTATTAAATAGGAAGTCATACATTATCTCACAAAAAAGAGCTTCAAGACTCCAACAAAATCATATTGTTCATCAAAATTTCCGAACCAAATACATAGTGGTAGCAGTGCATTTATATTACAAATTGAAAATAGTTTTAAAACTTAATTAACAATTTGTCTGACAGTAACAAAAGTAAAGAGTTAGGGTATCATTGGTAAGGTAATCTCCACCATGTCATCTTCCACCTAAGGTAAAAAAAATAGAATTAGAAAAATATGGGTAGTACCTTGTAACTTCAAATGAAAATAACAATTTTCACAAAACATAATTAATACTCACATCACTCGTCCTTTTTAGCCTATCTAATTCCCTGACCCAATCTTCCCCACATACCAACATTTGCACAGTTTCTGGAGATAATGAAGCTCTGTAAGGATTAATTATCCTTCCACCAGCAGTAAATGTGGACTTTGAACTCACAGTGGTAATTGGAGTTGACAATACATCCTTGGCCAAAATAGACAAAATGCGATACTTAAGTGCATTTGCTTAAAACCAACCTAATGCATTAAACTCAACACCCTTTTCACAAATGAGTACATTCACCTCCAAATATACTTGCAATTATGTTTTAATGGGCTGCTACAATGTTTCAGCGCTTCGGACAAATGAGTCATACAAATCCACACCACTTTGGACATTGGCCGCACTAACCGAACCACTACTTGAAGAGCTCTTTGGAGCATTGCATTGTGAATTTTGTTCCATAATATTTGAGTTATATTCTAAAACATAGTCGTTATACAACTCATTCAAAACTGAAATGAGAAGATCGATATTCGTTTTAGCATTCCCATCTCGGTAGATTATAGGGTAACAAAATCGTATCAAAGTCATCTTATACCTTGGGTCCAACACAACAACAACTCCCATTAATAAGTTGAACTCTCCCCAATACTTCTCAAACTTCACATTCATTTTACGTGCCATTGATTGAATGTACTCATTCGGATCTCTACACTTTGTATTCAAGATGTCTTTCATCCTCCACACTTGAGAGAGGAATAAGTTGGAAGTAGGGTAGTCACTTCCCGATACAATGTTTGTTACTTGGTTGAAGACCCCCAATAATTGGCACACATTCTCAATTTGTTTCCAATCTTCATCTAATGGCAACCATTGAAAACAAGAATCCATGTATGAATACATGGGAAATGCCTCTTTGAACTCAAGTGCTGTAACCAACATCAAATATGTACTATTCTACCAAGCGGGTACATCAAAGAATAATTTTTTGGAAGGCAATTGCAATCACTTTGCAATTTCAGCAAATTTAAGCAACCTTCCCTCCGATGCAACCAAGTACTTAATTCCATCCCTTATATGGTCAACTATCATAGTTACCTCACTAAGTCCATCTTGCACCAACAAATTAATGTGGGCACAACAATGCACATGAAACAATTTACCATCAACCGGCAAAATCTTTCTTAAATTAAATACATCTCTTAAGGTCTTCAATGTTGTATCATTCGGTTTTGCATTGTCAACCGTAATTGAAGATATTTTATTCTCAATACCCCATTCTTGAAAACTTTTCTATGGTGCATCTACGATAAAATACCCGGAGTGTGGTGGCGGAACATTGAAAAAATTCAGCACACACGCCTATTTACACACCACTCGGAATCAATGTAACGACAAGTTACTACCATATCTGAAGACTTTTGACGTGAAGTCCACATGTCGGTTGTGATGTTAATTTATTGAACCCCTTTCAACAAAGTCTCCAATTTTCGCTTCTCATTGTTGTAAGTGGTAAAACAATCTTTCTTTGCAGTAGCCCAAGTAATTCTTTCCCAATAGGGCGTTAGCGTCTTAACAAACTTATTAAAAATAACATGCTTCACAAGTGCAAAAGGGTACTCATGAAACATCATCATATGGGAGCACATCTCTCTTGACTTCCTTTGATCATAGCTAAAATTAGAGATTGTACCCACACCATCAACCTCTTTACTATCAATTGTCAAAAGCTTTTGCTTATTCTTGGCACCATTGAATGACAAACAATTTCTCAAGTGCCTACCAAGCGTACTTGTACAACTTGATTTGGATATGGTGAATGTCTTCTTACACCAATTACATTGGTGCTTGTTCACACCATTTATTTTCACCTCAGTACAATCTTTCCAAACCTTAGAAGTTTCTCCCTCTTCTTTTTATGATAAGCATCCAATGGATCTTCTTGATTAACAACTTCATTAGAGGCAGAATCAACAACCGAGTCCCCAATTTTTTCTGGGTCAACAGCAGTAACATAATGAATCCTCATTTTCATACTCTTCTACCTCAACTGGTTCAAGGTTGTTCACATGTTCCTCCTCCATCTCTTCTAAGATATTATAGTCTGTATTCTTAGAAAAAGATAGGGCTAGAAGATGAACCAAAAATTGACTCACAATATGAACCAGAAAGCATAAACATTAAGCATAAATCAGAGCATAAACAAAAACATAAATCATTTAGCAGAAATCAGAGTAGAATCATAGCATAAATGTTTAAAGATAAATGTTAGAACATATCTTCGAATAACTGGGTCTGACAAGGATATAAAATATCATTACATCCTAGTTCCTAATGAAAAACAGATCAGAAACACATTAAAAATTGATATTCGTTCTCTCAAAATTATGTAAAACAACTTCTTGGACCCAAATAAAAAAGGCATCATTCAAACAGATCCTAGAAACAATTGACATCAGAAATAATTCAAGAACATCATCCCACCGATTTCAAAAACATAATAATAAAAATTAAAACCATGTAGAATTTCAAACAAGAACTTGAACAAAAAAGACCGGCATCAATCAAGAAATTTTAAAGATTTGACCAAAACCCACTTTCCAAATTTCAATTCATACATTAAAACAACTACAAATTTCATAACAAATGAGAATAACCTTAGAGTGACAGAGTCAGTATGTTGTTGTATCTGGATGTAGGTTTGTGGCTTGCAGTTGCAGATTCGACAATTAGGATCAAAGAGGGAAAATTTTAACAGCTATCCCTGAAAGATTGAAAATTAAAAAATCACGTTAACATTCGAGCTTAGATATACTGAAAATTGAACTCCAACTAGAAATAAAATGATACGAAAATCAAAGAAAAAATTTAACATAACTGCAGCTTGAAGTCTTCTTGAAGAATCGAGAGATATTGTGGGGGTTCTCGATTCAGACCATTCAGAATACTCTTCCTCTCAATTTTGTGTGGAAGAAAATTGAGAGCATAATAAGGGACTAGCCAAATGGGGAAACAAGAAACAGCCACGCCTAAATAAACCAAATCAATAGACTGAAAGTTGTACTGACGAATGACGATGATGAGTAACATATTAATCAGATAAAGAGTTTTGTTTGCCTCTTCCATTGGCGTGTGTGAGGAGAGAAAGGTACAAAATCAGATAAATGGCGGCGAGATGGGATAGGTAATCCTTCCTTTATGTATTATCTTTTGGCCGTCTGGTTCTAACTTGGCGAGAAAGGTTTTGAAACCCCTTAGAATCTCAAAACCAAATTGTTTAGATGGCTTAGAAGCCATTAGATGAAATGCTAGAAACCCTAGAATGAAAATCAAACCATTGAATTTCCTTTCTTTGATAACAAGTAGTTAAAAGGGAGTCATTGCATTGAATGCAAGGCATTAATTGCTTCAAAAATCGTGTGAGTACTTCACGTTGTTCACGACGAGAGACAGAGTTGCTGATTTTTTTTCCTACATGTATTCACATATAAAATCGACATATAAGTTGATCCTCACCGTTTAGTATTTATTAATTAATTTTAAGTCGTCAGATTATATCAAATAAAGAGATTCTATAAAAAATTAAAGCACCATATAATTTCCTTTAGACAAAGTGTTTTATAGCTGTATTCCATATTCTGAAACAAAAGGTTACGATTGGAAGATTAGAAAATTGAACGGCCAGGTTGACACCCAGAAATGAGGGATTTTCTCCCTCATGGGCCCACATGTGAGCCATTCAAAAATCGAAACTTCTTTAAAATTTAATCTCCTATACACGCGTTATTGTGAGATCTACGCTTTGTAATTCGATGCAATCATCCTGAACGTACATCAAATTTTGATTAAATCCTAGTTGTTGAAATTTATGGAGGACAGTATGCATTCCAATATACAAAGTGCTGTATATATAGCTATAAGCCTATAACTCACTCACTTCAGACATGTCACACATCACTAAGCTTTAAATGTATTTTGTTTTTTTTAAAAAAAAAATGGTTTAAATTGTTTAATATCTTTAAATGTTTAAATTTAATTATCTTTTTAGTATAATTAGCCAATTAGGGACTTAGGGTTGAAAAAAAAAAAAGATTTAATTTATAATTGTGTTAGTATAAATTGCTTAATTGTTTATAATTTATTTTATTTTTTTTCAAAATTCAATATGTTGAAGAAAAAAAAACTAATATTAACAATTTCATATGTTAGAATATATACTAACTAGTCTACTACATTTTATGACAAAAAAAAAAAAAAAACTAGTCTATATATATATATATATATATATATGTAAGATTGATACTAACTATAAAATAAAAGATCTTAGTTGATGATTAAATGAAAATCGTTTGATCTTCATGCAGTGATGGACATGCGGGACATGAGGTTATTTCCTTGTGAATTTATGCCGTATAATTGTAACCCACAATCACACATCAACAGCTCACATTTAATAAAAAAAAAAATCGAACACTTTAGTGCGTTTTCACGATAATTTAGGTGATTTAAATATAAATCATTAATTAGCACCGGTTTTGCTTTTTGGCATTAACTATTATTAACTTGGTAGTATTTTTAAAAAATTACTATAATGGGAACTATTTTGATTAATTAATGACATTAAAGTATTTTAAAAAAAAAATTATTAAGTTAATAGTTAATGGTAATACCATTAAAAAGTAATATCTGTATTTACTTATTTATTTAAATGAGACATTTTTTTTATTTATTCAAGGAAAATTATATCAAAACACATTGGGTAAGCACGCCAACATTTTTTATCCCTAAGTTTTTTTTTTTTTCTACAATTTACTCCATGGGTTAATCGAAATGCCAAGAAAATTCCTACCATCAAATTTTTTTTAACTGCCGTTAGATTGGTTGAAACGCACCATTTGGCCACCACAAACCATCTAGGGGTTGCTCCCATGGGTGGTTAGGGGTGGCCCGCAAGCCAACCTTAAACCCAAGAGGTGGCCGCGAGCCACCCCAAGGGCTGTTTGGGCCACCCCTAAACCCTAGGGGTGGCTAGCAACCACCTCTTGGGTGGCTAGGGGTGGCCTATGGGCCACCTAAAACCACCTCGGGGGTGGTTGCCCAGCCCCTTGGGGTGGCCAAGGGTGGCTTCCGGCCACCCCTTCTATTATTTATTTTTTAAAAAAAAAAATTAATTAATTAATTTTTTAATTAAATTAACAAAAAATTATTATGCTGATGTGTCAAAACGGTGTGTTTCAACGAATCTAACGGCAGTTAAAAAAATTTGACGATAAGGATTTTCTTGGCATTTCGATTGACACAGGGAGTAAATTGTCGAAGAAAAAAAAAAAACTTAGTGACAAAAAAATTTTGGCGTGCTTACCCAAGGTGTTTTGAAATAATTTCCCTTTATTTAAATATTGTCTAAAGAGTAATTGTTTTTTGAACACTATCTAGATAGTAATTTCTTATATTGATCTAACGCTTATACTAGGTGAATAATTGGTTATACTCCTCATATATGAAAATTCAATAATTCATGACATTCAAATAAAAAATTTTAATGCAAGTGGCTGAGTGAGTTTTTTAAAATTATACTTTATTAACACTTTTTATGACTGATCCTTTATGGAATGATTTAAGGACTTGAACCATGAGTTGGAAAATCATGAAATTGGAAAAGAGGATAATTTTCGATTGAGACTTTCCATCTTTGGATCATTTAATAATTTTTGTTTTTCCATTTTGAACTATGAGACTTTCAAAAATTGAAGGTTGAAGAAGATACGAAGATACTAGATAGCATAGTATTGATTCGATTTTTAATGGTTTAATGCTACGAATTGAATACTATTGATTTTTTTTTTTTTAATAAATTGCGACGTGTGGCGCGAATTCATTTTTTTTAAAGGCTAAACTGGTTTTTTAAGACATAATTTTTTAACATTAATGAACCCATCACTTTTTAAGAGTGCAAAACTACGTCGTTTTTTAGTAAGAAAGAAATGGTTAAACAATTGTTTATGTGTAAAACAAAGTCGGTTTAAAAATTGGTAAAAAACAATGGTTTAAAAAATGGCTAAGAAATTACATACATGCCAGTTTAATATACTGAATAAGAAACCCTAGCCATCTCTTTTCTCTCTAGCCGCCAGAGAGAAAAGCGAAACCCTTCAGCCACATAGGGGAGGAGGGTTGGCTATTTGGTAGCCTCCCTCCTCGCTTCGTTGCTAGCTATTTACCTGATGCCCTAGCCCCCATGCCTCCTCTCTTCCTCTTCCTTGCCGCTCCTTTCCCCCTTCATTTTCTGCAGCGGGCTCCTTGGCCTTGTTTTGGCTCTTTGTGGGTTCGGATTTTGTCTGTGGTCGCCGCCGACCAGTGTCGCCGCTTCACTGCCCACTATTAGGGATTTCTTTCATGCGTCTCCACTGCGTCGAGCTCCCACGCCCCTTACGCGGCAATTTCCGACCTGCACTGGTCCGGCTCCCTTCCGGCTACCGTCTTCCGACTTTGTGCTCTTTTTCCCTGTTTTGGTGGCTCCTTGTTGTTTTTTCTTTTTTTCTTGTTTGTGGTTGTTTTCAGGTCCTGTTTTGCCGGTCTTCTCCGCGCTTGTTCGCTGACCACCATCCACTGTTGGGCCTTTCGACGCGTCCTCGCTGCGATGAGCTTCCAACACCCCTTCAGTTTTCGATTCCCGGCGTGTGCGTGATCGAAGTGTGCGGTTTTTTTCTTGTTTTATTTCCCTATTATGTTGCTTCTTTAAGATGTATTTGTGTTTTGGCGTGTGTTTTTTCCCTGTATTGTTTAATTTTCATGTTTTGTTCAGTTTGTAATAAGGCTCTTTCCCCTCTCACTCGATCTATGTCGCCTTCGGATTAATTAGTTTTGGTCCAGGCCTTTGGATTGTGGATGTGATCATCATCCTAGTCTTCGGGTTGAGGAGGAAGAGTTTCGGCATGAGAGTCTTTCCACTCTCAGGGTCGAGGAATAATTGCTATCCACACATTTGATTGAATTTGTCTGTCACAGATCTAGTATTAAATCTGATTTTAGTCATGGGTTAGCGGATTGGCCGTCTCAAATCTTGTACTAAATCTGGTAATCTTATAACTTTATGATGTGATTGCTTCAGAGCTTTGCTCTGTGATGTAAGAGTTTTATGCTCGTGGTATTATTGAATGAAATGTTATGTTTTTCTCCAAAAAAAATGGCTAAGAAATTAAGAGAAAATGGTTAAAAAAAACGTTTGTATATACGTGTAAGTATAATTTATAATGACTTATAAGTTTATAACATACATTTGAACTAAGTCTTTAGGTACTTAAATTATTGTATTAGTATGAACTTGTATACTTATAACTTATGTCATATCATATATGTATAATTTGTTAATATTTTCTTGTATATTAACTATTCAATATAGTTATAGATTTAATTAGTTAACAACTTAACCATGTCATAATATTTCATATTAGTTACTATTTATGTAACTTGTGTTGATTAACTTACTTTATTTTTGTTTTTGTAAAAGGGAAATGATTAACTTATTTAGTAATACAAAGTTAGTAACATATATATTAACTAACAAGTATGTATATTATATATTCATATATATAATCGTCATACAAATATTAAGTAACATATAATTTTTTCTTTGTCAAAATAACCTATAGTTGATTATACTAAGTTAGTAATTTAATATATATTAACTTGGCTAATATGTTAGTTTATTAACTAACTAGTTACTAGTTAGTATGTTAATAATAATATATAACACACATGTATAATAAAATAAATAATATACATAGAAGTATTGAGAAACATGTACTTAATTATATTTACTTAATATATATTGATTAACTAGATGATATGTTCATTTATGAACTAACTAGTTAGTATCTCAACTAATACATATACATAAATATTAAATAATTCATATAACATATATTATTTAATTACTAACATACATACATATATATATATATATATATATATATATGAACGAGCTAACGAGTCGTGCTAACGAGCCGGTTAAAGTCTTAAACGAGTCGAGCTCACGAGTCCCCATCGAGTTTGATTGAGCGAGTCGAGTATGTATCACTAACTAATCAAGTGGGTTTTAACAGTAATGAGCGGGCTTGTACAATGTCGAGCTCTAGTTCAGGTCGAGCTTAACCGAGCGGGTATCGAGCGAGCTGTCGAGTTGTATTAGATCACTTACACCCCTCCTGCTATAACGAAACACAACTCATCGTTGTAAGTTGTACTAGAGAATTCTACGAGGGTCCATCTAACTAAAAAGGGCTGCTAAAACCTTTGGACCACATTTTGGGCAAAGGGGATGTGTGACCTGTTCTCTGGGCGAGCACTCGTTCCCTAGGGCAAGCGTTTGGCTAGGGAGCTATGGTTCAGCCAAAAGCCTTTAAAATGGGTCTTAGGCTTCTATCTAAAGCTATTGGTTGGTATTTCTCTTCCTAGACTCAAAATAAACACAAATACCACAAGAAAACACAACACAAAGAATCAAAGAGGTGTTTAAAAGCCTTTGAAAACATTTCTTCCTCTTCTTAAGAAATAGGCACTTTCAAGTGCAAAACATAATGTCAAGCAACTTCAAAGAAAACAAAGGTGGGTTGAAAGCTTTTCAAAAGCATTTCTAATAGAGTGGGTATCATAACTTCTTTAAAATCATAACATTAAGAGAGTAAAAACAACACTTGGGAAAGCTTAAAAGCTCTAGATATTACCAACTAAGCTAGCAACAAAACACAAAAAGGGTGTAAGGGGTTACTGATAAGTGCTAAAATATACATATTTTAGCCCTTTAATTTAAATATGTTAGGCTCTTCGTTTTGTTATTATTTGATGTTTTGCTTTGTTTTTGTGTTTTCTTATGTTTTTAGGGTTTTTGAAGAAAGCTAGTGTTTCTAGCAAGCTTCAGACTTAAAAGACAAATTAGGAAAAAGTTGTAAGCCACAGGATCGATCGCAGCCCAATCTAGGCTCGAGCGCAAGACAGCCAGGGCTGAGCGCACCAGCGCTCGATCACATATAAAACTAGGCATGATTGCAGGATGCACACGAGCGCCCAACACAAGGATCTAGCGCACTTGCATGGCCCAGATGCAAAAAGAGTCCTTTTCCACTTCAATTTAGGTTTACTTTATCCTACTTGTACTAGGAAATAAACCTTCGATTTTACTAGGTTCTCTAGGGCTTCTAGGGTATTTCAAAGCCTATAAATAAACCTCTAAGCCTCTAAAAAAAAGTTTGGAGAAACAGACACAAGCTCCAAAAAAAGAACTAAAGGCTAGATCAAGAGGAGTTTGGGTTTTTCTTCTCTTCCACCTTTTATTTTTGTTATGCAGTTAGTATTTTACTTAGTGCTAGATTGAAGCCCTAATCATGTTTGTTTAGGATTACAATATTGGCCCCTTTGCTACAATTATCTTTTGGATGTTTAATTTGATTAATTTCTGTTTACTTGAATTCTTCATATGAATATGTTTGATCATATGCATGTGTTTGGATTTATGTTATTTAAGTCAATTTAGATGACCGAGTCATAGGCTTAATAAAGTGACAAAAGAACCCAATCATAGATTCTTGGGTTAATCAACCTGGGGAACCAGGAGTAAATACCATGCCCTAAGCCTGTGTGATTGTCGATTTCCATAGATCTATGCTTCCTTAGAAAACAACTTAGTAGATACCATGCTAAGCCCTTTGGGAAAGAAAAGAACTAGAGTAGATACCATACCTAGTTCGTTATTTAGGAAAATTAATAGTTCAAGAAGTAGATATCATGCCCTTAGGTTGACAAACATTGGATATTTAGATATAATTGAAATATTGGCATATTGTTAATCTTATTTAAGCATTGTTAGAGGTGGATTTCAAAATCTTAATCATTTTTAGTTTTAGTATTTCTTTTATTTTATTTCTTTAATAATATTTAATCTGTGACAATTGTTTTAAACCCGTTAATTAAATAGGAAATTACATTCTAAGCATAATTTACCAATCCTTGTAGGAATGATCTCGTATTTGCCTGCTATACTATCGTTTGATCTTGTGCACTTGTAAGTAAAATGTACCAAATACTGCCTATTAATTTAGGTAGTATTTGGCATAACAGTTACCTCAACAAGCAAGTCTCCCAAGAGTGCTCCTTTCTCCAAGGTTACTCACAAAGCTCACACAAACTCAAATGATAAAGTGATAGGGTTTCTATAAGGCTCAAGGGGCAGAATGAAGACTGGGGTCGAATAGGGGTGGGGTATTTATAGGGGAAGGAAGCTGAGGGCAAAATGGGCATTTTGTCAAAAAGAAACGAGCGCTCGTGTATTGTTTACAAAAGCCAAAAATGCTTTTCAGGCGTGCTTTTTGGGTATTAACCAAGGGTCTAAAAATGGTCAACGAGCGCTCGTGTATACTATTTATACGAGCACTCGTGCACTGTTCACAAATGGCCAAAGTGTTCAGAGTACAATTTCACGAGGGTGGCGTGAGGTTCAGACAAGCGCTTGGTGTGGTCCCTGGACGAGCGCTCGTCCAATGAAGGTGGTCTTGGGCTTTTGCTTGCAAAAAGGCCCTAAAGGCTTTGGCACATCAAAGAAGGCTTAGGGTTTTTTGTTTTGGGCCGATTTAAAAGGCTATTAATTTCTTGAGTAAGAAGTTAAAACGATTTAAAAAGTCAGGGTATTACATGCAGCCAAGGAGCAATCCCTACAAGAAGCTCTGAAAGAACAGTTGCTTATGGAGGAGGTCTTATAGAAGCAAAAGTTTAGAGTACTCTAGCTTACCTGCACTTATATTAATACAAAATTTTTTCATGCTTCCACTACTTGCCGTAGAAGGTATAGTTCTATTTATTTTCTAAAAGCTTCTAATGGTAGTGTTTTGAATAGTAGAGACAGCATTGGTAATTATATGGTGAATCACTATAAGAATTTGTTCACTACTACTGCTCCAGTTTTGGATGACTCTCTTAGTGACTTGGTTGATGTGGTTGTCACTAATGAGGATAATTCTATTCTTTGCTCCATCTCTGATGAGGTTGAGATTTATCAGACTATCATTAGTCTAGGTCTTAACATGGCCCCTGGCCTTGATGGTAGACAAGTTTATTCTACAAAACCTACTGGAATATTGTAAAGCATCAGGTTGTTGCTTCTGTGCAATCTTTCTTTCGAGGTGGTTACATGTTAAAGGCATTCAATCATACTAATATTGCTCCCATCCCCAAGATTGATAATCCTTCTCAGATGAATCATTTCCGACCTATTAGTCCCACTAATTTTAACTACAAAATCATTTCTAAGATTTTTTCCAACTGATTCAAACCTCATCTCCAAAAAATTATCTCCCCCACTCAATCAGCTTTCCTAAAAGGCATATCCATACATGACAATAATGTTCTTGCTCATGAAATCTTTCACACCATGAAGCATAAACAAGGCAATGGAGGTCTTATGGCCTTAAAATTGGATATTGAGAAGGCTTCTGACTCTATGGAATGGGATTTCCTATTGAAAATTCTTAGTCTTTTGGGATTTAATTCTAAGTGAATTGGTTGGATTCAACAATGCATCACCACTTCCTTCTCTATTTTGTTGGATGGCTCTTCTTATGGTATTTTTTATCCTACTCGTGGTCTTAGACAAAGTGATCCCCTTTCTCATTTTGTTTTCATTCTTGGGTCTGAAATTTTGTTTAGGCTTATCTGAAGGAAGAACTTCTTAGGAATTTACATGGCATCAAAATAACTAGACAAAGTCCTCCTATTTCTCTCTTCTATTTCCAGATGACTTGATATTTTTTCTAAAGCCAAGGATAGAGAAGCCAATGCTATTTTATACTATCTTTCTACTTATTTGTATTGGTTCGGATAAAAGATTAACCTTTCCAAATCCTCCTAGTTTCTTAGCAAGAATTGTAAGTCTTCTACCATTAGTGTTATGAAAAGCATTCTGAATATTTCCCTAATCCCCTCTAAGACAAAATCTCTTGGCATCCCTCCCTTTTTTCATAAGAGTAAAAAGCTTACTTTTGTTGACATAAAAAATAGGGGTAATTACCTTTTCCACCCCATCAACTACAACGCATTATCACTTTGCCCCAATGAATTGACAATCCTACTGCCCGACCTCATCAAACTACCATTTTGTGCCCAAAACCTCATTTCCGTCAATCAAAGGCGTTAACTCAGAAGGTCAAAGTGACAATGCGTTGCAGTTTAAGGGAGCAAAGTGACAATGCGTTGTAGTTTAAGGGAGCAAAGTGAAAATGCGTTGCAATTCATGGGGGCAAAGTGACGGGTTGACCGTTTGAATTAACGTCTTTGACTAACGAAATTGGGGTTTGGGGCACAAAATGGTAGTTTGATGGGGTCGGGTAGTAGGGTTTTCCGTTTATGGGGGCAAAATGACAATGTGTTGTAGTTGATAGGGGGAAAAGGTAATTACCCCTAAAAATTAAAATTTTGTCCAAAGTTTCTTGTTGGAGAACTCCTTTCTCAAGCTGCTAGGACCAACCTCATCAAGTTTGTGGCCAAGTCCATTCCTTCATATATTATGTCCATATTTTTGTTGCCTAACGGTTTTTGCATGGAGCTGAATGCTATTTTGAGGAAATTCTGGTGGGGCCACAATCTCACCTTATTGGCTTGGGATAACATTTGTAAGCCTAAGTCTTTGGGAGGACTGGGAATTAGATCCATGGATTTCATGAACCAATCTTTGCTTGCTCGATTGGGCTGGAAACTAACTTCTAAGCAACCTCTACTTTGGGTGGCTGCACTTACGGGTAAATACCTTAAGGAAGGCTCTAAATTTCATAACACCACTTTCAATCCCACTTTCTCATGGATGTGGAAAGGCTTGTTAAATGCTTCAGATGTGGTTGAGAAAGGGGCTTGTTTAGCCATCGCTAATGGTCAACATGTGAACATCTGGACCTCTCTTTGGGTCCCCACTTGTTCTTCTTTCAAACCAAAACCCAATCCAAATCTGGTTGGCTTCCTTGGTTACCATGTAGAGGAGCTGATTGATCATATCAAGAAAGGCTGAAATGTCTCATTGTTGCATGATCTTTTTGATATAGATTATGTTACTCAGATTCGAAAAAATTCATATTCCACAGCTGATGCATAATGATGGATGGATTTGGACTCCTGCTTAATCTAGGCAATTTTCGGCTAAGTAAGCTCATGAAATTGTTTCTATTACTTCCCATAGCAAGACTTCTCCTTTTTCTCCTAAAATCTGGAATTGCCGATGGGGCCTCAAGCTTCAACACAGATTGAAGCATCTTCTTTGGAAGATATCTTGGAACTTATGGCCTGTTAGAGGCTTAGAGCTAATATTGCTCGTTTTATTCTTTCTAATGATCAAGCTGCCTAGGTATGTCCCTTTTGTAAAGATGCTCAAGAAACTATTTCTCATGTTTTTCTTGACTATTCTTTTGCTAGACTTTTGTGGAATAGCTCCTCTTGGCCTCTCTTTTCTAAATCTTTCAACAATCTCCCTATATTTGAGTGGATCACTGCTATCCTTTATCCTCATCAAAAATTAGCTATTCCAACTCATGAGATTCGACAATTTCAACTTCTTGCAGCCATCACTCTTGACCACATTTGGTATGTGAGAAATCAATTGGTGCACAATGATGTTCAACCAATTTTTGCTAAGTCTCTTCAACAAATTTTGATTGATGTGAAGAATCATAATCACCCTTAGGCTGATGCTAAGTTATCTTCTCTTTGGAGTCCTCCTCTTCCGGGAACTGTCAAACCCAACTTTGATGTTACGGTGAGGTCTTATTTTGCTATTTCTGCCATGGTCCTTAGTAATTCTAATGGTAATATCATACATGCAATTACTAAATGCCTCTCTTCCACAGATGCTGCCTTAGGTGAGGCTCAAGCGGCTCTTTTAGCTATCCAATCAGCAGCTTCCCTTCGGGTGTACTCTCTCATTCTAAAAGGGGATGCCATTAACATCATTCTTGCCATTCAAGAGCCGGATCTCTTCAAGGATTGGAACTTTGCTTATATTATTTCTGATATCAACTTTTTCTTGCTCTCTTTTAATAGTTGGAAAGCTAGAAAAGTTTCTGGAAGTGCTAATGTTAGAGCACACTTGTTTAGCTAGATGGGTTGCTTCCAACCTAATGGTCAGATACATTCCCAATTGGTCTCCCATTCTTACTTTCATTTGGAACAAGAATGGGGAAGACCCTACCTTGTAGCACTTTCCTCATTTGCTTAGAAAAAAAAAAAAAAAATGATTACTACATAATTTCTCTACTTCTTATGTACATCCCTTGTCTCATCGGTATATCATATAAAATTGTCATATTAATTTATTGTATTAATTATAATTCAAAATATACCATCCAATATAAATATGTATAAGAAATGTGTAATGGGTGTGAGGGCTTCTTCTTCCTATTATGGCGTCTTTAATTTGATCTATGGTCTTGTCCTCTTTTGTCAATTGGAAATGTAAGAGTATTTCTTCTAATTAATGTCCCAATATGTTTATCCTCAAGGGTTGGCCAATATTGCCCTTAATAGTTTTGTGTAAATAAAGGACATGAAGAAATCCTCAATTGCCAATTTTTTCCATGAGGATTGATTTGGACACATGAGGAAGAACCCGGGAGAGAGAAATGGGGCAAAAGATTCTTGTCACCTAAACTAATTCTCCGAAAAGAAAAAAAAAAAAGACATTGACCCAAACAAAAATCTAGATTAACGGGAACCAAGACTATACTAGATTAGCAAGAAAGGTTAAACATTGTCCTAAAAGGTTAATTTTGTGTCCATTAGTGGGCCATATTTCTTCATGCTATCCAATTAAAATTGTTTCCTCCAAGAAAGACACTTTAAAACACAAACGATTCAAGTAGGGGAGACAATTTGTATTTGTGTATCATATTCAAATCATGTGAATGAAGATGAAATCCACATTGAGGTAGTTAATTCTTAAGGAGCTCATAGATGCTAAATCTCACATGGGTTCATCACTAAGACCGAACTTTACAAGTAACTTTAGGAAGCTCCAATTATAATTTGAATAGGGATTTTTTTTTTTTTTTTTTTTTCAGTGATAGCTTTTTTCTCGACTCGTCACATTCATACTTTTCCCCTCTATTAGAACATAGCTTTTTTAAACCTGGACTACATTTAAAAGCCTACTCTAAACTTTGTGTGAGACAAGTTTAAGCTATAACATAACTAAGAAGTAGCAAAGAGGACTCAAATGGTGTCATAGATGGCTTTGCAGCAGCCCAAGAGATATGTCATGATCTTTTGATGTGATGGAAAAATGAAAATAGAACAAGTCATTAGGTTGCAGCCACAAAAGCATGATACGGTGGTTAAGATGGGTTCTCTCCACTCTCCTATATGCATGAGATATGCATGTGCATGTGGTTTTTAAACCTTGTGCCATGCCAAGGGACGAAAAGAGCGATAAAAATGGAGAATTTCAGGAAAATGGTTTTGTGGTTGATGGCCATTATGATGGGTACGTTTTTGGTGGAGTGCAGAGACAGTGTGCTCCATAGGGTTGGAGGAGGAAGATATACTTGGGCACCTAACATTAACTTCGCGGAATGGTCGAGCAACGAGCAATTCTATGTCGGTGATTGGCTCTGTAAGTTCCTCCTTTCTTTCTTTTTTTTATATCTTTTTAATAAGTTTTTGTCTCAAAGTTATGTCAAACAATAACTCCATATATCTTTCCATTTTTAAGATTTCGGGTTTGACAAGCACACCTATGATGTTTTGGAGGTGAACAAGACAAGCTACGAGAATTGCATTGACAAAAACTTCATAAAGAATATTACACAGGGTGGTCGTGACGTCTTTAATCTCACAAATGCAAAGTCATATTACTTCCTCAGCAGCAAAGGCCACTGCTCTAAGGGAATGAAAGTCGCTGTCTATGTCCATGATTACACATCCCCACTGGCGGCACCATTTCTGGTCTACAATGGTTTCGCAACGGACACCTGCGGCCAGATGATCCAACTTGTGATGCTTGGAACATCTTTAGCCTGGACCTTTCTCAACTACATCTGACTTTGGACCTTTCTCCTCAACTACATCTGACTTTAAACTATCTCCAAGATGGGATAACTTGTGATGCTTGGAACAGCTTTAGCCTGGAACTTTCTCCTCAACTACATCTGAACAACGTACGAACTTTTGCAGTCAAGGTCATCATATATAGAGTTCACCTAACAGGAACGAGTCTCATGTGACCGTGCATTAAAGTTCCTAGAAAAAAAAAAAAACTTCTTTCAACTTGGTCTATAAAAATAACGTGTCCCTCAAATATGTTAAAAACATGAGTTTAATAACAAGGACAAAATTAAAATAAATATTATAAAACACTCATGTTCATCTCAACTGCTACTAAAAAAAGACACGTCATTTTTATAAATTAAGTTAGAAAAAGTTCCTGTAACCCAATTTAGAGAAAAACTATCTTCAAAAAAATAAAACCATAACCAAAACAAGCTACAAGCATCTTACAAATCCCTAAAAACATTTGACATAGCCAACAGTGAAATTACCAAATTGCCTACCAAATCAAAGTCCTTTCATAACTAGATCCATAATTACAAGAAAGCCATCAGTAACTCCAGCATTTCAGCATGTTAGTAAAGGCATGTCAAAAAGATGGCCACAAAACAGGTAGGCAGCAGCATGCAAGAGTACAACTTACAACAAGATGCCTGTGACAGGCCTACACATAGAACTACTAAGTTACCAAAAGGGTTCAAGTTACTGCTTGGTCCAACGCCTTCAGCAAAGTAAGGCCACACCAAATAACTTCAGCTATATACAGACCATTTGTTCAAAATACACCATCTAACACATGTAGAGGATGCAATCCTCAACAGAAAAACATGGAGTTGCACACATTCTCATTTAATCTGGGCAGCTGCGGGACAGGGACAGCTCCAGCAGATGTCAAACCACCATGGCTTGAGGATGTCTCAGATGTGTCTTCAAATTTCACAAACTGTCCGATTTGGGTGGCTGCCAAGTGGGCGTAGCATATTGGAGCAACTGCAAAGAGAGATTGAGGTAGAGAAATTTTAGAAATATTTGATGTTTAATTGCACTGTAAAAGTAAGCTGCAGGTTTAAGCAACCAAGTAGAATATTGTGATGTAGTAAGATCAATAGGCCAATTATACTACAGTAAGTAGAGGCTTCCTGGTCTTGTGTAATATTATTTTAGTAGATTGCATCAGCAATGACCAGTGATCCTTGAAGAGCAAACCAACCAACCACAAATTGCATCATGGTAAACATGAAATTACCTACAGAGACGGCAGTTGTGCTTCGCTGGTACCTGCATTAACAACGAATAGAATTCAAAACAATTGTAACAGCTAACCCTAGCTCCAAAGGAATTATTGAAGTAATCTTAAGGCCCAATATCTACTCACACATATGACAGTGAATGCACAAGTTCTTGTAGATCATCTGCAGAAAAGCCAACCTCGTCATACAGCACATGGTAATGTGTTGGCCTTGTGGTCCCCTGGGCAGCAAAAGATTGAAATGGGTAGCAAAATCAGTATATCTATCTACTTCTTGCAGAAATCCTTAGATTTGCAAGTGATTCATTTTTAAGAACACACCAAGACATCAAAGATAACACACTGGGACATTTAGAAAATAATCCTAGAAATCAAAATATAACAAATTGATACATACAATCATTCCAGCATGAGCACAAAGATAGAAATCGTTGTTTCGTGGATGACAGACTTTGTTGTCTATAATTGTTCCTGCCAAAATAAAAAAGGAAAAGAAAGAGGGATCTGAAACTTGTCCAATGCCATAATAGAAAAATCTGCAAAACTTACGGGATTTCTTACCAGGTGGAACATTATCAGGAGAACCAGGCTGGAAAAATTTTGTGTGGTGGTTTTTCTGTGCAACAATAACCACAAACTTGGGGCACCATTTCTCGTCAAGAAATTTGCACGCCTAGAAATATTAACAAACGTAAAGTATATCCCATTTCCAAAATACGCAAGGAATCACAGCTTTTAAATATATAATTGCAGAGCATTGGCTGGGTTAAAGAACCTCAATGATTTGATCCAGTTCAATGTTCAAAACTTGGTTGAATTGTGACTCGCTGACTCCATCCCTAAAATCCAGTAAATAACCAATTAAGAGAAGCATTACTGAAGCAAAAATAGCACTGTAAATGAACAGCAGCATATAACCACCACCACTAACATGTTTCACATCTTCTACTTTGATATGCTTATAACATGCCAAAACACCATCTCCCACCCCACCCCCCTCCCAAAAAAAAAAAACCCAAAGATCCGCTGCATGGAATTTTAAGATCATTGACAGACATGGTAAGTTGATTGAATTTAATTAATTGATGAGCACACAGAGCATAGGCAAAACAAACGCTATAGACTGATTCTTGCAAGGATCAGAGCAACAACCAAGATGATTTTCATGTTGATCACATTAACCATATGCAACTAAAATGCCAAAATTTATTCACAATATAATATAGTGCATACATTCCCACTAGACAATTCAAAGAAGCATTATACTATCCATAATTGGGAGAAAAACAGAAGATAAAAAAAGATTTAACACCTAACCCATGTGTATCACTATTCTTTTCTAAACTTGTTTGCTTCAATTATCATTCTTTCTTTAAATTATATCTGAGTGCTTTTTGTACCCAAAATCATAAACAAATGAAAATTGCATCCACATGGAACCAATTTCACATGCTCCATTGCTTGATATTTTCATCCAATTTCCATTTTTATTTCTGAACTGATTCTTTTTTTCTTTTTCTTTTTTTTTTTTTTTCTTAAAAAGAATTAAAACCTTTGTTTTGGACCAATGCAAGTACTACTTCCAAATGACAATTGAGGACAGATGTTAGTATAAACAGAAAACATTGGAGTAACGTTTACCTTAGCAATCTAAAGGAAAGACATACCTGAATATAATGATCTGATCAGGTTTCCTTTTCCCTGAACTCGTATAGAAGTCCAGCAAAAGCTCCCTGAAATTGCAGAAATGCATCACATGGGAAGTCCAGAAAAGCAAAGCTCAATTTGAAGAAGTACAACCATAGAAAAGGGGGAAAGGAGTTTCCATCAGAAGTCGCTTAAACTTTTTAGGCGAGGAATCAGCAGGAACTTTTCCTTTTATTGAGTTCACTTTACATTTTATCTTTTTGAAGTATTTAATTGTCACTTGACTATCCAAAGAAGCATTATACTATCCGCAGCCCCAACCTTCAGAACTTGAGCAAAAGCCCAAGGACAAAGTCAGCAGGAACTGATCATGCAAAAGAGTACACCTAAATATGCTCATGAAAACCCACCTAAATATGCCTTCATCTTCGGTATCAGACACACGCTTAAATAACGAATCTATCATTTCAACCTTTGGAGACTGTGTCCGAACAGAGGCCCTATATTTAGAAATCAATGGCCACTGCCTTGAGCTAACCACCTGTGAGTTTCAGCAAAATGAATCTTAGATAAGAACTTTTTTAAAATTAAACTAGAAGTTGATAAAGAGTATATAAAGTAGTTCAATAGTAACTTTAAGTAAACAGACAAAACAGAAAAGTGCAAAATAAGAATTACCGCAGCAATAGATGGTATGTCAGACTGTCCAGGAGAGCCATGTGACACATCCATCCCAAGTATGATGGTGGGAGCCTTGGAAACTATAGGAATAGAGGGAGAGTGTTCAACTGCCAGTATTGAATTCAAACCGCCCAGCTGCAACATCAAAAAGTAAATTAAACAAGTTTGGCAATACAATAACACCAAAGCCTTGTATCCCAACAAATAATATGCAACAAGAAGCAGAAAAGCCAAAAAGGGAAACAGAGGTAGTGCAGTTAAACTACACTCATCACAGTAGCTCACCTTTGCATTAATCTTCAAGAGAACATTAGTAAGATACTGGTCATTAACCCTTTGAGGAGCCATGCATTGAGTTACTATTCCATACTCAGCAAGATTCTTTCGCTTCCATGGACCTTGGAGATGCAACATATTTCATTTAGCAGTCACTTTGTAAACATAATTAACATTGTCAGTAAAGAATGGATCAAATCAGTCTCTACCATAAAGATCAGAGTTTTTCCTCTCAGGAAGCAAGCAAAGAAGAAACTGTGGAGCACCAGGAAGCTTTGACTGAATATCCTCAAACATCTTCTCTACTCTCACCATAGGTGGAGCACGTCTAGTCTGAGGATTCTCTTGAAACACATCGAATGGAGGCTCTATATGCTACAGAAACACAGGAAAAAGAACTGTCAGTCACTAGACAAAACATTGTAGTATTCATATCATGACCTAACGTACAATTCCTTTCAACTCTCCACATTTAGTCAAATCTCGTATAAGTCCTTGTATATCACAACGCGCTGAGAAGTTAACAACAGCCCATCGTTCTATCTTTGTTGGCTGCACCAATTTCTACAGAAGCAGTTGAAAATACTGTGAGAATTACTGAACTGAAATCACAAGTAGAAAAAACAATAAAAACAATAAATACCTTATTATTGAAATTCCATCTACCATTCCTAGGAAAAAAGTCCTCCCCGTTTCCCACTTTCAACTGTTGAGTAAACAAAAACAACAATTAGTCTGAAGAGCTAATTTGATTCCATGGTAATAATGCTTTATCAAAATCAATCCAAAGGTTACATTTAGACAAACTGAAATGCCACTTTATTATGACAAATAAGAAGTACCCTAGGTGCTGGCAGAACACGGCCTTCCACTTGAGTGAAGCTGTTACTGATTTTAACACCGCTTGAACATAGCATCGGTTCAGAATCATAATTGTTGGTTTTCAAAGCCTACAACAGAACACAAGAACTAGAAACTTAACGGGAAAAAAAATGACAATAGGAATAACATCCTTCCAAAGTTCAGCAGAGACACCTACATCAGACAAAACCTTCATCCTCTCATTTGGCTTTTGCCTAGATTTTTCCACAAGTGAAGCTCTTTGAAGAGTGGATAGAGATTTTGTATAACGTTGCAAGGACACCAAGGAACACAGCTGAAAAGAAAAATGAAACAGAAAACCTTGTAGATAAGATGAATGCATTGTTAATACAGTATTTAATTAAGCAGATATAACCCATCACTTCACCTCAAGAGGTAAATAAGTTGGGCGTTTTGGCTTCCCGACATTGATACATGGAAGATCTCCAGAATAACGCAATTCTATACCACGATGATTAACAAAATAATCATAAACAGTCACTTCCACCTGACTTTCACCATCCACATCATTTCCAGTTCTCTGCTTCAGTGTAAAGCTACAACACACAAGCATAACAATTATTCAAAATGCATTACTTATTAAGAGTAAGTCAGTTTATAATTAGGTGCAAGACCAGTCTCAACACAACCAAAGGAAAAGTAAAAATGATGACATGACAGAAATTATACGTCTGCTCTTTGCATGGTTTCTCACTTAAGCCAGTTATCTTGAACTCAAGATTCGAGGGACTAGCTTTAATCCTCAGATTTTTGAGGACTCGCTTAGCCTGTCAACAGAAACAAAAACAGATGTATAAATGGGTAAAAGAACCAAGTAGATAAATAAAAGAAAGATGCAGATTTAATTACCTTTGACCAATCAAGTGAAAATGGATCCCTCACATTCTGATTGGAAATTAAAAAATCCACTACAGGCCCAGGCTGTATGATCATGGTAGTAGATACATCTGGATAGAAAGGCAAAAGAACAAGTAATACAAAGAATAAGTTCAGAGACGAATAAATATAGAACAAATTTGTAAAAGATCTTACCAATGTTCAGAGATAAGCCTCCCTGGGTGGTTCTAAAACTTGAATGAAACCCTCTGCAGCCAAGAACACCACCACCAACCTCTGCAAAATTTTTTGGATCATTGTGAAAAAAAGATTGGCGAACAAGGAGGCAGCCCCTGCAACAGTCACAAAATCGTTAATTATTTAATGGATCAAAATTGAGCTACATAGAAAGCTAGTGAAAATTAAAAACGAACTAATCAAATATAGTTCACTCACTGCTTAGCAGCATGCTGCCTCAATATAATATCCAGCACTCTTAGGGCTTCTTGGGAGTTCTCTGATTCCTGACCCCGTAGTGCATTTGCAATGGCATTCATGGGAATTTTCGCAGCAAAGCTAATCTCCACTTTAAATGTCTTGGAGTTATATGGTCGCCGCATTCTCTTGCGATCACTCTCATTTGGACTTCCATTGACATCAGGGCTACGATTTCCATTGTTTCTACACAGAAATTAGGTTTGCTAGAAATTAGAGATAAATTGACAATAATACAGAATACCTAGAATAAATGAATCACAAACCCTGATGGTATACCTGTTGGATTGGACATCCTCAAGCACAACAGTAAACTCAAGTTTATTGCGGGGAAGTGATCCAACAGTGAACAAACTCTTCTCCCCATCATAAGCAAAGTCCTTCCCAGATAATTCACTATCATAAGTCTCCTTCACCCTATCAATCACCTTTCTTCCAACACCTTTACCTTCGACAGGGCGCCCATCTTCGTAAGTCACAGAAACCTGTTTGAAAGATAACAAGGAAGTTTAATTTAATAAAGATTAAGTTGAGAAACTCTACACTTTCCTGGAGACTCAAATACAGCAACATAAACTATAATGGAAGAAATGGCCCTCAATGAAAGGAGTGTTATATGAGAGAAATACAGAAACATACACTATAATGGAAGAAATGGCCCTCAACATTTGAGACCATAACTTTAAAATGATTTGTAACCAGAGGTATCTTTTGCCCTTTGCTTCCAAGACCCCGTCTCGCTATAGGAGTTCGTAGAACCTTTTTCTTAACTGGTTCACCAAGGGGTTCTGGTTCCGCACGCAATGGAACAACATCTGGTGGGATAACAGGGGGAGGAGGTGGCAATGCTTCCTGTGCGCTGCCGTTACCGTTACCATCTGCTGTACCGTTACCGTCTTGCTCAAATGAATCCATAACCCAAGTAGAATGCAAATACCTCAGAAATCCTAAATGCACTGTCACGAGAGGTTACAAGTCAAAGCAAGTTCCAATAACTCATGTGAAGAAACTTAATAGCTCATCAAATTATCTGGAGAACCTCAGGCTTAAATAGAGAGGTAAATGAAACATGGGAACCACCCAGGCTATCCAAAATGACCATTACGCACTCAATAAGTTATAGCTTCAATATGAGCAATGAATTGTCCTTGAAGGCACACAGATTTTCTAGCCCAAAAAAGATACGTAAACTGAATTGAGAACAGACAATCTTAATAAAACTAAACACATCACCGGCTACTACAGCATATTTACATAACAACGCAGATTCCGAGACTTAAAAAAGACCCTCAATGGTACTCAAATATCCAAAAATTTGATACACATGAAAGATTATCTCATCCGTCAGAAAAGACAGCACAAAACAACCAATGGAGAACTTGGTACTTAAAATTTTAGGAAATGAAATTATTACTCCTACAGGATCATCAGAGCCCTTTGCTTCAAATAAATCGAATAAAAAAGGTTAGGGGAGTAGGACCATTTCACTGCATGGCAAGAAAAATATTCAAACAAACAGAGACCCCTAAAGGTAATAAAAATAATAATAATAACAATAATTTAAAAATAAAAAATAAAAAACAGAGCTTGTACACCTAGAAAAACCAAAAATTCTCATCGATTTAAGAACAAAAAATTAAAAGGATAAAATAACAAAAAGGCAACGCACGCTAAAATTGCAGATCGCAAAGCTACAAAAACCGCCTAAATAACCAGACAACCAAGCAAGTGCCTATTTATTTCCGACACTAAACCAGAAGAATGCATTTTAAAACACGTAAGCCTACTGTAAGACGAGCTTTGAGAAAGCTTCAACAGGAACAAAAAAAAATAAAAAAATAAGGCAGATTTGTAAAACACGCATCTATGGAAAGATTACTAGGGAAAACCCTGAAGAGTGACGAAAAACAGAAACCTGAGGACTGTAAACCCCACGTCAGAAAAAGCGAGTGCTTAAGCCATCAAAGCTGAAAAAACACAACAGAAACGAAAATGTGAAAAAATCATGCAACGCCAGAGAAAACTCTTGAAATTCCAACATCCAAACAAAAAAATTACTAATAAACAAACCTAGACCACAAAACCAAAGTACAGAAAAAATAAATAAAATTTTTGCGAGGCAAAAAAAAAAAGGCCATGCAAAACTAACCCATGAAAAAACAAAAAAAAAAAAACAAAACAAAACAAAACAAAATCAGTTACAGGTTTCCTAACACATAAACAAACAGAGATAACAAAAACGCTTTCAAGAAGCAATTTTGAGAACAGGCATGCAAGCAAGACTAACATACATTCACAGGGCAAATTACCCAAAAGTACATATAAACTTCTGCTGAGGGAGAATCCAGTAACACTGCAAGCAAGAGAAAGCAAAAAAGCACAGATCGAGCTTCAGAACGGGAAATACCCTAACCAAACACTCTTAAAGAAAAGAAAGCACAACAACATTGCGGTACCAAGTTCAGAACACAAAAATTCACTTTCAAACAGCACAAAACAACAAAGACCCACGACAGAGCGGGAAACCCTCAGCTTAACAACATAAAGAAAAAAAACCCAGAGCCTAAAAAATAAAGAAAAAAAATAAAAAAATAAAAAACCCTCAAAGCAGAAACAGAGAAAACAGTCACAGATCGAGCTCACACACAGGAAATGCCTAAAATACCCCACCCCAACAAAGCCAGCATTACAGATATTAAACCAGAAAACACCCTAAACACTCTGAAAACAGTATCGGAGACCAAAATCGGCCGTTGAAAACTTGAAATGAACCAGCGCCGGCTAAGCGGCGAAACACAAGTACCTGAAAGAGTGAAGAAAAACGCTTGCAGAAACGTTTCACTCTCTCCGTCACTCAGAAAGTCGCCGATATCTGCGCCAGGAGTGGAAGCCCCACGCCCTTTTGTCTCTCCGTCAAGTTCAAAGCTTCTCTGGATGATGATGACGCTTCTTATAACCGAATGTTGCGGTAACGGACGGCTCAGATTTGCTCGGTTTCCGCATTGACGATGGATGATGGGTCCCTTTTGCTCCGTACTCGGTGTATTTTAATTACGTAGGGTACCCCAACCGCACGCCCAAGGGGAAATGCCGAAATGGGTTGTGTCACGCTCTCTGTACAGTAAGTACACTGTTGCTCCCCGAACGATATGTTTTCATCTTGACGGTTTTGCCACTGCTTAATTCTCAAATTGACGGGGGTGTCCTCTTGCTTTGCAACGCAGGGGCTCGGTGTTCGAGTTGAAGGGTAGGGACAGGGATGTAAATTTCGGAAATTTGGGGAATTTAGGGTTTGGTAAACTCAAATTCAAATCTGGGTGAATCATTATACCGTTTGATCGGAAAAGGGTATTGGCTATAAAAGGATATCCAATGGAGTATAGTTATCTATGGAATCTCTATCCTAATTTACAATAAAAACAAAAAAAATCTTTTTTCTTTATTTTGGAATTAAATTATTCAAATTTTATAAAGGTTGATAATAATTATACATGGTAATAAATAAATATTAATATAATGAGTAATGCTTTTTTTTTTTTTTAGATGTCTACATAAAAGGGGGAGGGAGATTCGAACTAATGACTTTTGTTTCATTAGGCATGGTCTCAGCCGATTGAATTACCTCTCGGAGACAATATAATGAATAATGCTAGAATGAAGACTTTTATCTCTCCAACGATAATGTAGTTTTTATTGTTTAATTTTGATCAAATTATAAATTTAAAAGTCGCATCACATTTTGAGGGATAAGAGAGAGATAAACAAATAAAAAAAGTCTTATTTTTTAACATTACTCATAATATAATAAAATATGAATTGTTTAGTATCAAAGTAGTGATTATAATTTAAAGACATTTATTCAATATAATATGATAAAAATTATAGAACATCTATTTTTATTGAATATTGGGGAAAAAAATGATTACGAGGATTTGGCTAAGAGCATCTCCATCAGAAATAGGTAAAATATCTATTAAAAAAGTATAAATTTTTATTATAATTAATTATTTTTTGATATACACTCCAACGGATTCTTTATTCAACTCTTTATTTTATTTAAATATTATTTTGTGTGGGAGAGAATGTGAAAGAAAAATGAGGAGAGAGAGAGTAAAAGAAAGAAAATAAGAGACAAAAAATAATAAATAAAGTTTATAATATGAATAGTTAATAAGCTAATTAGAGCATCTCTAAGAGAATATGCAAATCATTCATAATTGTTAGATTTGACTATTATTAACTTTTTTTTCCTCTCTAGCAGAATAGCTATTATGCAGTTTTTCCCTCTAGAATTGCACTATAAACTTTGTTTATTATTATTTTTGTCTCACTTTCTTCATTTTACTCTCTCCTCCTCTTTCTTTCACACTTTTTTCCATACAAAATAATATTTAAAAAAAAAAAAAAGATGAGAGAGATAGTAGAATAGAGAATCTGATGGAGTGTGTATGAAAAAATGAGTAAATAATGTAAAACATTGTACTTTTTTAATAGCTATTTTACCTACTTCTGCTGGAGATGCTCTAAACTATTCACACCAGATAAAAAACAAAAAAAAAAGTTAAATTACCTATTTTGTTGGAGACGAAAAGGTACTCATAATAGTCAACTCCGACTATTATTAAATATTTGCCAACTCTATAGTAAATTTCCTGGAAAGAAAAACCAAATGGGCCTTATTTAATAAGCCAGATTCTCTTAGATATCTCATTTGTCTAGAGAGGAGGGGAAAAAACAAAAGCAGCTCGAAATTGTATTGAAAGCTTTGTTGAGAGAGCCATAGAGACCATTGGGCTCCTTCCTATTGGGAGGTAACCCATGGGCTCCATGAACACATCTTCATAGGATTTCAAAATGGAGAGATCAAATTCTCTTCCTCTATGCATCACCAAGTGTGAGAAATCAAATTCCCTAGGTGTTGGGCTCGTTTAAGTTTGCAATTTTTTTTCTATTCTACTGAATTGAATTCAAAATTATAAATATCGAGAAAAAAAAAATAGTTGAGATTATGTTTGGATTGTTTGAAAAATATAAAATTTTAAATAAAATTAAAATTTTTTTAGTTGAGTTGAGTATTAGTGATATCAAATCAACTAAAAAAAAAAAATAATTGAGAAAAATTTGAAAGAAGGGTTAAATACTAAATTAGTCTTTGGGGTTTCACAACTTTATTTTTTATTCCCTGTGGTTTCATTTTTATCACAGGAAGTCCCTGTAGTTTTAATAATAGACCAAGTTAGTCCTCCGTCAGTTGACCGTTAGTTGACTTAACGGAATTCCACGTGGACCAATCACATGTTGACACGTGGCACTTACTTAATTTTTTTTTTTTTAAAAAAATTAAAAATATGTATTTTCTAAATTAAAAAAAAAAAAAAAAAAGATTGGGGGTGGCCGAGCCACCCCCTTTGGCCATGGGGGCGGCCGAAACCACCTCCAATGGTGGTTGGGGGTGGTTTCAGCCACCCCCTAGGCTCCATGGGGGTGGTTTCAGCCACCCCCTTGGCACCAAGGGGGTTTAAGTAAGTGTCACGTGTCAACATGTAATTGGTCCACGTGGAATTCCGTTAAATCAACTAACGGTCAACTGACGGAGGACTAACTTGGTCTATTATAAAAACCACATGGACCTCCTGTGATAAAAATGAAACCCCAAAGAGAAAAAAAAATAAAATTGAAAAATCCCAGGGAGTTTAAAGTATTTAACCCTTAAAAGAATTGTCTTCCCAAACAAGTCTTGTGAAAGGTCTGAGTGAGGCAGACACTGCACTCTTTTATTGACCATTTTTAGGTGATAGAATTCAAAAAGAAGAACAAAATGATAGAATTTTTTTTGTTTTGGTTGTTGCCTCCACTCAAATGCTTTGTTTTGTTTTGTTTTTTTTTTTTTTTTGGTTTGTGTGTGTGGGGGGTGGGTGGGGGAATTTGGTGTTGGTTTCTAGAAGTGTTTGGTTTGGTGTTGGTAAACCAATCCTGTTTCACTTTATATATATTATTATTATTATTTTTGTTTTCTGAGGTATTGGTTTGCTGACGTGTTTGGCTTGCTGCAGTGGATTGAAAGATCAAAACCAAACCAATTTTCAACTTAGGGTCTTTTTTTTTTAAGCCAAACTAACAATATTTTCGATTTAACTATTATTTTATCTCGCACTAAACATCAATAAATACAAAAGAAAAAAAATCAAAAATTATTTTACACCAAAACAAATAAAATTTTAATAAATACTTTCAGCAGAAAATCATGATGTGACTCACCATAGTATTGCAAGCATCTAATGAGAACTACCCCGTTAAATGAAATGAGTTTGTGCTTTAAATAAGCTTATCCCACCGGAAAGAGTAGGGAATAGGACGGGTTATTTGAACTGAAGAACATTCAATTAGTTATATTTGAAAGGTATTTTTGATTTTTCACTTTTTGATGAGACAAAAAGTAAAAGAAACCAAAATGTTATTCAAATATAACTAACTAGATATTCTCATGTTCATTTCGACCCTAATTCAAAGCATAGAAAACTTTTCATGTATATTTAAGTAGCATGCATATCATTAAGTACAATAATGAGAGAATCTATCAAAATGTGGCACTAGATTGGGCACATACTTTTTATTTGATTTTATTTTACTGAAAGAAGAGGAGATGCACTATTTCATAATTAATTTTTAAAAGACAACTAATTTTGAAGGGTTATGAATTAAAAGGTGCAATATGAAAACTTTTTCACAATGGTGCCAATTCAAATGAAGAGTCATGACCTTTCAATTGAAACTCTTCATTAAATTAAAAGGCCAAGAACATATACAATTAATTATTTCTTGTCAAATACACAATTCCGTAAAGAGAAAGTATAAGGGAGAAACTTCAGAATTATTGTCTATAGTTAGCGACTTTGTTATATCATGAAGGTAAATTGTTTGTTAACTGACATTTGACAACAACTATTTTTAAGTGAGGCCATTTACCATCTTAACAACAAGTGTTTCAAACACACTTCAAAGTTGCATTTTTTTATTATTATTTTTTTTTATTACTATTTTTTCTCAATTTTCTCAACATTTTCAAGGTAATAATTGCAATGGAATCAAAATTGATATGTCAAATCAAGACATTATAAAACTTGACATATTTAATGGGACAAATTTTTACTTAGAGATTATTTGAGTGTGTGTCGGAGGGATTTAAAAGCGCATTTAATACTTAAAACAGTCTGTTTGAAAAAAAAAAAAAAAAAAAAAAAGTACATATTTGGTAAAAAAAAATTGAAAGCATTTTTAAAGGTCTAAAAATTGTTAAAACGTACTTTTTGTAAAAGCTTTATTTATGTTTTTTGACTTAAAAATTATATTTCTCAAACACAATCTCAAACACGCTGTTATAAAAAAATTAAAAATTAAAAAAACAATTTTATGCTCTGCTTAGGACATTGAAGATTTCATATGTTCTGAATATAAATCTGCCAAAACTTTTGGAACCTAAGTTTGTTTGTAATGCCCAAATACACTCTCTCATTTAAAAAATCAAAATAAAAAAACAAATCTCTAATGACAATATGAAATGGTAACGCGTACGTGGCACATATTCAAAAGGTAAGTGTCCTAACCTACAATACAATATGTAGTGGAGCTGGTCAGATTCCTCACGCTCCTGGCTCGATTTTTTAAAAACATGTTTATCTCTTTGGAAGGTGTAAAAGAGGTCGTAAAACTATTTCTAAATTTTTTATTTTTTATTATTTTAGTTTTTCAAAATCATTTTTGATTTACGTAGTATATGCAGTGAAGATAGACGATAGAGCCACTGGCCACAGCGGAAAATGATCTTTATTTTAAGGGAAAATATATAACAAATTTTTGAGTTAGCCTTTCAAAATTTTAATATTCTTAAATTTTTTTTTTGAAAAATTTAGTGGACAACTCAATTGAAAGGACAATAAAATCTTTGCCGTTATAATTTTTTAACAGACGTTTGGAAAACTTAAAATGCACCGTTTTACTCCATTAAAATATTAATTTTTTATTAATTTAATTTAAAAAATTAAATCTAAAAAAAAGAAGAAAAAAAAATAAAGATATTAAAATCACCCCTAAAACCACCCATGGTGTGGGTTCGAAAGCCACCCCAGGAGCATTTATGGGTCAATTCTCAAACCCCTTTTGGGAGTACGCGAAGCCACCCTTTTCAGGGTGAAGAACACCCCATAAGCAGGCTGCTGCAGCCGCCACTCCTGGCCACCCTTTAATTTTTTTTTTTTTAGATTTAATTTTTTAAATTAAATTAATAAAAAATTAATATTTTAATGAAGTAAAACGATGGGTTTTAAGTTTTCCAAATGTCTGTTAAAAAATTGTAACGGCAGAGATTTTATTGTCCTTTCAATTGAGTCAGGAACTAAATTTTCAAAAAAAAAAAAAAAAACTTAAGGATATTAAAATTTTGAAGGGCTGACTCAAGGATTTGTTATACATTTTCCCTTATTTTAAATGAATTATCCTAAAATTTAAGACAATTTTACTTCCCTAAAAAACATTAACTAAATATATATTGAAAGGATCATATTCCGGTCACAGCCTCCCTGACTTTTAAATCCCTTCCTTTATTAATAAGTTCTTGGTTTCAATATTTTGTCTCTAAAAATTATTAATTTGTTTTTACATCAAATTAGTACTCACCCAAACAACCCATAATTTTTTTTTTAATTGAAGGGGGAAATATATTACTGAGGCGGATATTTTTCATTTTTAATCTGAATGGAAGAGAGAATGAAAGATCTTGTGAAAATGCTACCAAACACAATATGGGTAGTGGTCCATTTAGCTAACAAGTGTGCACAATAATTGGCACATCTATAAACTTTCAAAACATTCCAACTTTGAAAGGAAGAGAGATCAAGAGTAATATCACATAAAATAGAGGTAAACTACCAAGAGGAGAAGAGATGGGGTTGATTCACAGCAAGAATCACCAGAAGCGCATCCCCTTTGTTGTTACCGTGCACAATAATGATGAGTAATATAGAATAAAAAAGAGAGAGATCAAGAGAGAGTTGAGACACAGATTTACGTGGTTCGATAATGTGCCTACATCCACAGGAGAGAGTGCGGCTATATTTTTCTATTAAATGATTTATGGTTACAACATAACATATTTATAGGAAAACCCTAATTATAAGTACTTTGAAATAAGCTTCATTTTTAAACTTTTGTTAAAAGAGTGTTTTGTCAATTTTTAGAGTAAAATGTTAAAGAAGCACTTTTTTATTTTTTTATCAAGCATTCTAGCTTTTGGGTTGGCACATCTTTTTAGATATTAAAAGTATTTTTACCATTTATAACGCAATTCCAAACAAGCTCTAAGAGTGTTGAGTTGAAGCTCGGATTGAAAAGTTAAAGCATGTGTTTTGGGTTTCATTTCAAGGAGCTACTTCAAAACAGGCTTCTCTCGTTTCTAGAGAGATCTATTTAGAGAATCTCCAACCTCCTTGCCATGGCTTTTAGGGGTAGGAGGAATGAATTATTTTCCTCTCCTCCTCCCCCCTTTCTCATTTCTCTTCTCCATTCTCTCTCTCTCTCTCTCTCTCTCTCTCATGTGTTTTTTGTTATTTATTATTATTTTGTTTTTGTTTTCAACTAGACTAGATGCTCAGACCTCCTCCTTGCCTTCACCGCTCCGCTTTTGTCAACCCTCCACTGTGTCACGCCGCTTGTCTCCTCCCCAGAACCTTTTGAGTTTTGAGTTCTTGTTTTTTCAAAACTATATCTACTCTCTTCTACTAGTTTCGCCCTACCACACGCCTACCAACTGTGCTCCCCGACTCCTCAGCTTCCCATCACCTCCCACCTCACTCCATTCCGACCACCACTCGGCTACTCGTGGATCTCACTTGCCAAAGCATGTATTTGTTGGGAAATTGATAATAAATTGGCAATCAATTTCCCACCAGCCCTTTTTGCGAAAGACAAGTTTGAAAAAAAAAAAAAAAAAGAGCACACACCAATCACACACGTACATAAAGAGTTTACGTGGTTCGGCAATATGCCTACACCGCTTAAGTACAATGGTACAAGGTACAAGCCTGAACCGCTCAAGTTTAATATCCCAAACCCAAGCTCTTAACCCGTTGTACACCCCACTCAACTGTCCCTCTCAAATTCCCAGTAAGAAAGACTCTCTATACTTTGTAAATGCCACAAAGTGCTTTCACCAATTTGGATTTTTTGAATTTTCCAGGATGATCTCAACAGGGACTGCATGTCCTTTTATAGAGCATAAA
>NC_081550.1:9759266-9767400 GCF_901000735.1 Corylus avellana
TCTCTACACCAATGGTAATAATTCTATAAGAATTATCATGCTCCACCAAAAAGAGCACATACACTTAGAATTAAACCATTCCAAGAATTTTTAGAGTAAAATGTTAAAGAAGCACTTTTAAAATTTTTTATCAAGCATACTAGCTTTTGGTTTGGCACATCTTTTCAGATATCAAAAGTATTTTTACCATTTATAACGCAATTCCAAACAAGCTCCAAAAGTGTTGAGTTGAAGCTCGGATTGAAAAGTTAAAGCATGTGTTTTGGGTTTCATTTCAAGGAGCTACTTCAAAACAGGCTTCTCTCGTTTCTAGAGAGATCTATTTAGAGAATCTCCAACCTCCTTGCCAAGGCTTTTAGGGGTAGGAGGAATGAATTATTTTCCTCTCCTCCTCCCCCCCTTTCTCATTTCTCTTCTTCATTCTCTCTCTCTCTCTCTCTCTCTCTCTCTCTCTCTCTCTCTCTCATGTGTTTTTTGTTATTTATTATTATTATTTTGTTTTTGTTTTCAACTAGACTAGATGCTCAGACCTCCTCCTTGCCTTCACCGCTCCGCTTTTGTCAACCCTCCACTATGTCGCGCCGCTTGTCTCCTCCCCAGAACAGTTTGGGTTTTGAGTTCTTGTTTTTTCAAAACTATATCTACTCTCTTCTACTGGTTTCGCCCTACCACACGCCTACCAACTGTGCTCCCTGACTCCTCAGCTTCCCATCGCCTCCCACCTCGCTCCATTCCGACCACCACTCGGCTGCTCATGGATCTCACTTGCCAAAGCCTGTATTTGTTGGGAATTGATAATAAATTGGCAACCAATTTCCCACCAGCCCTTTATGTGAAAGGCAAGTTTGAAAAAAAAAATACACGAGAGCACACACCAATCACACATGTACACAAAGAGTTTACGTGGTTCGATAATATGCCTACACCGCTCAAGTACAATGGTACAAGTCTAAACCGCTCAAGTTTAATATCCCAAACTCAAGCCCTTAGCCCCTTGTACACCCCACTCAACTGTGCCTCTCAAATTCCCAGTAAGAAAGACTCTATACTTTGTATATGCCACAAAGTACTCTCACCAATTTGAATTTTTCGAATTTTCCAGGATGATCTCAACAGGGACTGCATGTCCTTTTATAGAGCATAAAGTCAGTTGCTTCTTCACAAAGTAATCAAGCCTTGATCAAGAAGTAAACAATCCTTAGCCAAGAAGTAAACAAGCATTCACCAATAAGTAAAGAATCATTAGGCAAGAAGTAAACAAGCCTTGACCAATAAGTAAACACTTGTTGACAATTTGAGCCATTATCAACAATCTCCACCTTGGCAAAAATTTGGCAACCTCCACCTGAGACCTCAGGTCCGCATCTTGACCGATGCCCATCCCCATGTCATGGAATGTCGTACAAAATACTCTCTACACCAACAATAATAATTCTACAAGAATTATCATGCTCCACTATAAAGAGCACATGCACTTAGAATTAAACCATTCCAAGAATTTTCATTTTTTGGCACATGTCGAAAAAATCCTGCTGAAAAATATGATGCAACTTCCATGTTTGGTTCCTCGGAAGTTCATCAGCCATCGACACCCTTTTCCACCACATACCCGACATAAAAAAACTAAACCAATGTCTCATATGCAAATGTGGACCTGCTAATAGAACACATCCATTATCCTGACATTTTAGCGGTCATGCCAGAGGATGTGCATGCCTTTATCAAAGAACATCATCTTCTCTCTCTGTAATAAGAGAAACAATATTAGCGTTTTTGGAGCAATCTCCCACACCTGCTCCTCTTTTTGGGCAATTTCTTTAAGGTGTCCAGATTGCCCGCACCCCCAGCATACAATATTTCCCTTCATAGGGTTCTTTTTCTTCCAGTTTGCAACTACCAATGCCGAGTTCTCAAGTGTAGAAATCTGTCCATCACTCAGCCTTCTTTCCTTTGACAGAAATTTGCTGGTAACTTTTGAGAAGAAAATCTTCTCCTTCCCATGAATCAAAATTGGCTTCATATGTTCATAGGAAGACGGAAAAGACAAGATAAGCCTCGAGGCATTATCTTCATCGTCCATTTTAACTCCCAGAGCTTCGAGTTTAAAGACAATTCCATTGAGAACACCCAAATGGTCTAAAACAGCCGCACCCTTAGCCATTCGCAATGTATGAAACTGCTCCTTCAGGTACACCCGGTTAGAGATTCCCTACGTCTGATACATCTCCTCGAGCTTTTCCCAAAGCTCCTTTGCCATTGACATCCCTTGCACATTATCAAGAATGTTCTTAGCCAGACACAACCGAATGGAACTCACCACCCTCAGATCCAAATCCTCCCAATCTACATTGCTAGTACTGGATTTTTCAGCACCATCACTGGAACTAGAGGCGGGTATATCTCTCAACGTTTTGTGTAGCCCAAATTGGATTAGGATGTCCTTGACTTGTATTTGCCAAAAGCCAAAGTTCATTCTCCCGTCAAACCTTTCAATCCCAAACTTCAAGGACTGCATTTTTTCTTATCGAGTTGAAATTCACAACCAAGCTCTGATACCAATTGTTGGGAAAGTGATAATAAATTGGCAACCAATTTCCCACCAGCCCTTTATGCAAAATACAAGTTTGAAAAGAAAACACACGAGAACACACACCAATCACACATGTACACAAAGAGTTTACGTGGTTCGGCAATATGCCTACGTCTACGGGGCGTGATCCGGTCTCTTTCTTTACTATTGAGAAATATTGAGTACAATGGTCAATGATACAAGCCTGAACCGCTCAAGTTTAATATCTCAAACCCAAGCCTTTAACCTCTTATACACCCTACTCAACTATCCCTCTCAAATACCTAGTAAAGAAAGACTCTCTACACTTTGTAAATGTCACAAAGTGCTCTCACTAATTTGAATTTTTCGAATTTTCCCAGATGATCTCAACAGGGACTGCATGTCCTTTTATAGAGCATAAAGTCGGTTACTTCTTCACGAAGTAATCAAGCCTTGACCAAGAAGTAAATAATCCTTAGCCAAGAAGTAAACAAGCCTTGACCAATAAGTAAACAATCCTTAGCCAAGAAATAAACAAGCCTAGAGCAATAAGTAAACAATCCTTAGCCAAGAAGTACACAAGCCTTGACCAATAAGTAAACACTTGTTGATAATTTGAGCCATTATCAACAGTATTCCACACTCCAGTGAGTGCGCTGTGTCTCCCGCGCCCCTGCTGCTGCTACTACTTGTTGGTTATTTTGTTGTGTTTCTGTATTTTCTTTTGTTTTTGTTTTTGTTTTTTGTTTGTGTTTGTGTTTTTTTTTTTTTTTTGTGGGTTCTTGTCTCCTTGTACTTTTTTGGCTAGATCTGGTTGTGGAGACTTTACATTCGTTCTTGGTGTTGGTCCCTCTCTCTTCTTCGGTTATCGATTCGAACTTTGATAGTGCATTTACTATTCCAGCCAGGGATGAAGCAAAAAAGTATTACGGGCAGATGGCAAGGCTTATAGGGAGAAAAAAAAAATGCAAAGGCATAAATTTATTTATTTTTATCATCTAAGGTGGTGGTTCAATGGCTCAATAAAATCCCCAAAGTGGTTCAGTACACACTAGGGCATAAACTAAAAAAAAAAAAAAAAATTAAAGACCCACATTGAAAATCACAAGAAGAAAAATCAACAAGCATGGAACGAGATGAGAATGAGTTCAAGCCGTGTTTATGATATTATGAGATTAGAGTGAGTTCAACCCCCGCGGAGGGGGGGGGGGTTATAATATGACAAATATATAAATGGAGAATAATAAGAAATATAAAAGAGATAGAGAAACAAGATTTACGGTGGTTCGGCAATATGCCTACATTCACACACTAAAGCCCTAAAGGCTACATCTTACCTTTTATTGAGTGAATATAATTGTACATAAGAAGCTTCAATCTATAGGAGCCAAAGGGAGAAGGCTTCCTTATATTTGAGCAATGTGGGACAAGCCCACATTCCTTGTGACATCTGGAGTTTGCTTCTTGATTGGAGACAGAGGCTGAGATGATCAGCAGCTTTTGAACATCAACCAATTTTGACCGGAATGGGCCAACTATGGGCCTTACATGAAAGCCAAGTATGAGCTAAAATGGGCATGAGCAATACCACAAATGTCAAATTACAAATAATGGGCTAATGGCCAAATATGAAAGCCAACAATGGGCTAGAATGGGCCTGGGTTTGAGGCCGAGTTTGAGTTTTAAACAATATCACAAAGGCCAAAATACATGAGCCAACTATGGGCCAATAAGCCAACTGTGAGCTAAAATGGGCATTGGTTTGAAACAATACCACAAATGCCAAATACAAATAATGGGTCAACAAAAGGCCAAGAAAGAAAGAAAATAGGCAATTTGAGCCTCTTTTTGTGGGCAATTTGAGCCTCTTTTGTGGGCATCTTTGGCCTCTTTTGATTTTGATTTTGATTTTTTTTTCTCAACCAAGATATATCGGTTTTTTTTTTTTTTTTTGTATTTTTTTTTCCGAAAAATATATCATATTCTTGGATTTTATAAACTGAGATAAGGATTACCTTAATTCTGTAACCAAATAGAACCAAATTGAAACTTGAACCAGAATATGCTATTCCTAACCTAGAATAGGAGTATCTGAATACTAGAATAAGGGTAAATAAAATTTCTAACCAAACATTGTTTGTCTTCTCAACTCAAAGAATCACAAAACAAACCAGACGAAGTCTGCAGCAGCTTTGGACAGTTTCGATGGCTGAACTCCGTGGAAGGGCGGAGGACGGCTGAGCCGTGGAAGGGCTAGCAGAAGCTGGGGCCGAAGGAGAATGCGCCAGATTTGAGCCGTGGATGGTTGGGACGGCGGCAAAGAGATCCAAACGGATTGCAAATAGCAGAGGAGATGATGACTGGCGAGAATGAAAGTCGGTGACTTGCGACATTCTTCCGGAGTTGGCAAAGGCTGGAAGCTGCTCTGTGCATACATGGGAAGCGGCTGTGTGCGTTGCAAACATTTTTTTTTTTTACCAACAATCTTCAACAAAGTAAGAGAAAAGCAAAATTACAAAATAAAAGCACCTATTTCAGTACATAATACACAAATGCATGAGAGGACGGAAGGAGAGAAAGGCAACCCTGGGAGTATTTGGATAAAAAGAAAAAGATAATAAGAGTGTGAAATTAGTTAGAGTATGAGAAGAGATCTAAAGTAGTAAAATGGGGCTTGCGATTCGTGAACATGAGATTGTGGGCATCTTTGGCGTGAGAGATTATGTAAGTGAAAAACATAAACGAAGGTGTTTGACAAAATGCCTGAAAAAGAATGAGAACCACAAAATTATTTTTCCAGGAAAATAAAAGAAACTACATGGAAATGAAAAAAAAAAAAAAAAAAAAGGAGTAAGAAATTACAACAAAAAACAAAAGAAATAAATAGAGGATTTCGTGATTGTGAAAACAATTCGAACAAAAGCAAAATAAATTACAAGAAAATAAAACAAAATAACAAAACAAAAGAACTAAGACTTAACCCAACCCAGAATCTAATAATTGACGTTAGCCTATTAGCTCTAATACCTTGATAAACTTTAGGGAAAATATATCAAAACACCTAGGGCTAGCAAAATAGGTCCGCGGGTCGAACCATTTACGACCCACGGGTACCCGTGACCTGTTTAAACTATACCCAAACACGACTCGTTTAATAAAAGGGTTGGACCCCCCGACACGACATGGAATGGAAACTTTCACGGGTCACCCAACACGACCCGTGAGACCCGTTTAAAATAATGGGTCGGGTCGGGTCGCGTTTAACCCGTAAAAAAAATCCTCACTCCTCAGCTTGGGATAAAAGAAAGAGAGATATCGGAGTCTTCAGAGACGGAGTGAGAGGGAGAAAGAGAGGCGAGCTGAGACTGAGACTGAGAGGGATGCGGCAGCGCGAGAGAGAGGCCAGGCTAGCGAGTGGCGGTAGCACAAGAGAGATAGGCGAGGCTAGCAAGGGACGACTGCGCGCGAGAGAGAGAGATGGATACGGAGCGGCATGAGAGAGATGGAGACGCCATGGTGATGATGGCTATAGTCTGCAGATAATGGAAGAGCCGAAGAGGAAGATGAGATGGTATAAATTTTTTTTTTATTGAGTTTTTTATATTCAATGCTGGGAATTGAAGAGGCCAAAATAGTACTACTGAAGCACGTGAAGTGCTTCTCATAAGTCATATCAGATTTTTTATATCAATTTTTTTTTTATTTAGTTTTTTATATAAACATCATAGGCTAGTAGCATTTTACTAAAGCACGTGTATAGCTTTTCAATTTTTAGTGGAAACCAGGCAGGCATGCGGTAAGGAACGACAGTTGGCATCCAATGATCCACAAGTTTTTTTTTTTTTAATAAGTTAAACGGGTTTGGCGGGTCACCCACGACCTGACCAGTTAAGAACAAAATAAACTTGTCGTAAACGGGTCGACCGTTTACGACCTAAACCCATTTAAGATAAACCCAAACCCGGTAATTTTGTGTCGTGTTCGTGTCAGGTTGTCTGGTCGTGTCAAAATTGCCAGCCCTAAAAACACCTTGGGTAAGTACACCAAAATTTTTTTGTCCTTAAGTTTTTTTTTTTTTTTTTTCTACAATTTACTCCCTAGGTCAATTGAAATTACAATAAAATCCATACCGTCAATTTTTTTTTAACTACCGTTATATTATATGAAATACACTATTTTATTAGGGTTCATCAAATTTTTTTTCTTGATCCCACGTGTCAACAGTGGATACGTTGGATCAAAACGCATCGTTTTGACACCAAGCAAAACGGTGCATTTTGATCAACTTGAGAATTTTATTGTTTAAACCCCCAACTGCACGTGATACCTAGGGATTTCAAAGGAGGAAGAAACTCAATCTCTACTCCAATCTTTGCCCCCGCGAGAGTCACGGTTCTACCCCCACCGGCGCACCCAAAACCCACCCACCCACCAGCGGTTCATCAATCTAATGAAGCCTACATCCTTCCAAAACCCACATTCTTCTTTCATTCCCCAATTCATCGACAAAGCATGAAACCGACGCAGCCCACAGAGCTCCCCCCACCGGCGCACCCAGAACCCACCCACACACCCACCCACCAGCGGTTCATTGGTCCAGCCTCACTCCGTCACAGGCTTTTCGGCCTAACCGTTGGTCATATTACCTCATCCTTCCAAAACCAACGCATACATAGAGACTCACGGACGCACCCATCGAATAGAGGTATTTGTTTGAATTTATTTTGTAGGTTTTGTTGGTTCAAAGGAATGGAAGCATTTTATTGTAGTTTTATGTAGTTTTTGTGGTGTATGAAGCTTCTTGTACTTTTACGAAACCCCCATCCCCAAAATTTTTGTCGATTCTGTGTTGGATTTATATACACTTTATTGCATTGTTGTGTTGGAATATTCAGTATCGGTTTATTCAACTGAAAGTTAATTTATTACTACGGATTGACAGTGGGTTGTTGATTGTGGTGATCCATGCATGTCAGTTGTGGCCTTGGAATGAGGAAAAGTCTGATGTGGTGCTTTATTAAAGTATTATTTGTGAAATTCTTTAAGTTTAGTGGCAGAATGTAAGTTTTGTTTTGTTTTGCCAAATTTGTCTTGTTTTGCCAATGGGTTGTTGGTCATAGAGAAGGTTGGAGGTAATTATAGTTTCAGGGGATGGTAGTTTGGTATTTGTAGCTAGCATGAAAATTGTCCACTATTGATCACGTTTCAATGCACATTTTCATAGACTTGCAAACTTGCATGCAGTTTGTTTTATATTTAGATCTTTATGTGCAGTAGTTCATGATTTGTAAACATCATTCAACACCTTTTTTTTCTTCTATTTGCACCTCTGAGACAGTTAAAAATTAACTAAATTTTTCAGATTGAAACTACCATTACAATTAGTATATATTTGTTTGTCTAAGCAATTAAATAACCTCATTAAATAACTTAAAAAAAATGTATTTTTGACATATGGAAAAATGAAAACAACAAGTATTTTCAAGATCAAGTTCTCTTCCATTGTTTCAGTCTCACAAACAAGAATGGATGGAAGATGCATAAACTAGAATCCATCTGCATCAGTAACCTGTTATTCTAGTT